>NC_059197.1:35705619-35833119 GCF_020615455.1 Coregonus clupeaformis
CTTCATCTTTCTGACCCCTCTTCACCCTCCTGACCCCTCTTCACCCTCCTGACCCCTCTTCACCTTCCTGACCCCTATTCACCCCTCCTGACCCCTCTTCACCTTCCTGACCCCTCTTCACCCCTGCTGACCCCTCTTCATCTTTCTGACCCCTCTTCACCCTCCTGACCCCTCTTCACCCCTGCTGACCCCTCTTCATCTTTCTGACCCCTCTTCACCCTCCTGACCCCTCTTCACCCCTCCTCGCTCTCTACTGTGTCTACAGAGCTCTCTATTTGGCCTCTCCTCTCCAATCATATCCTCCTCTACTGTGTCTACAGAGCTCTCTATTTGGCCTCTCCTCTCCAATCATATCCTCCTCTACTGTGTCTACAGAGCTCTCTATTTGGCCTCTCCTCTCCAATCATATCCTCCTCTACTGTGTCTACAGAGCTCTCTATTTGGCCTCTCCTCTCCAATCATATCCTCCTCTACTGAGTCTACAGTGCTCTCTATTTGGCCTCTCCTCTCCAATCATATCCTCCTCTACTGTGTGTTCTGTCATTTTAGTTCCTGAAACCTGACCTGACCTGGCTTTCCGCTGATGAACAAGTCATCTCATACAAGCCAAGACACTGTTGACTATAAGACTTATTACTAATTGTTACAACAGCATGTACAGTGCCTTCAGAAAGTATTCAGACCCCTTATTTACATAAGTATTCAGACCCTTTGCTATGAGACTCGAAATTGATCTCAGACGCATCGTGTTTCCATTCATCATCCTTGAGATTGAAGTCCACCTTGAGATACAAATTGATTGGAGTCCACCTGTGGTAAATTCAATTGATTGGACATGATTTGGAAAGGCACACACCTGTCTATTTTAGGTCCCACAGTTGACAGTGCATGTCAGAGGACAAACCAAGCCATGAGGTCGAAAGAATTGTCTGTAGAGCTCCGAGACAAGATTGTGTCGAGACACAGATCTGGGGAAGGGTACCACCAACACTCTTCCTAGAGAAAGCTGGCCGCCCAGCCAAACTGAGCAATCAGGGGAGAAGGGCCATGGTCAGGGAGGTGACCAAGAACCTGATGGTCACTCTGGCAGAGCTCTAGAGTTCCTCTGTGGAGATGGGAGAAACTTCCAGAAGGACAACCATCTCTGCAGCACTCCACCAATCAGGCCTTTATGGTAGAGTGGCCAGACGGAAGCCAAAAATGTCTAAAAACCTGTTTTTGTTTCATCATTATAGGATGTTGTGTGTAGATTGATGAGGGGGAAAAAAACCTTTAATCAATTTTAGAACAAGTTTGTAACGTAACAAAACGTGGAAAAAGTCCAGGGGTCTGAATACTTTCCGAAGGCACTGTGTAGGGAAAAGAGCAGGAGGAAGATTACAAAGCCCAAAACCAGTACCATGTGACCCTTGACCTGCACTCATGACTGTTACACATTTCACTGCTGGAACAATGGCTTTCTTTCTTCTTCTTTTTGGAAACAGCTGTCTACATGGACATTGTTACCGATAGAGACATGGGCATTATTATTGATAGAGACATGGACATTATTACTGATAGAGACATGGGCATTATTACTGATAGAGACATGGACATTGTTACTGATAGAGACATGGACATTATTACTGATAGAGACATGGACATTATTACTGATAGAGACATGGACATTATTACTGATAGAGACATGGACATTATTACTGATAGAGACATGGACATTATTACTGATAGAGACATGGACATTATTACTGATAGAGACATGGGCATTATTACTAATAGAGACATGGACATTATTACTGATAGAGACATGAACATTATTACTGATAGAGACATGGACATTATTACTGATAGAGACATGGACATTATTACTGATAGAGACATGGGCATTATTACTGATAGAGACATGGACATTATTACTGATAGAGACATGGACATTATTACTGATAGAGACATGAACATTATTACTGATAGAGACATGGACATTATTACTGATAGAGACATGGACATTATTACTGATAGAGACATGGCCATTATTACTGATAGAGACATGGGCATTATTACTAATAGAGACATGGACATTATTACTGATAGAGACATGAACATTATTACTGATAGAGACATATACATTATTACTGATAGAGACATGGACATTATTACTGATAGAGACATGGGTATTATTACTGATAGAGACATGGGCATTATTACTAATAGAGACATGGGCATTATTACTGATAGAGACATGGACATTGTTACTGATAGAGACATGGACATTATTACTGATAGAGACATGGGCATTATTACTGATAGAGACATGGACATTATTACTGATCGAGACATGGGCATTATTACTGATAGAGACATGGACATTGTTACTGATAGAGACATGGACATTATTACTGATAGAGACATGGACATTATTACTGATAGAGACATGGACATTATTACTGATAGAGACATGGACATTATTACTGATAGAGACATGGACATTATTACTGATAGAGACATGGACATTATTACTGATAGAGACATGGGCATTATTACTAATAGAGACATGGACATTATTACTGATAGAGACATGAACATTATTACTGATAGAGACATGGACATTATTACTGATAGAGACATGGACATTATTACTGATAGAGACATGGGCATTATTACTGATAGAGACATGGACATTATTACTGATAGAGACATGGACATTATTACTGATAGAGACATGAACATTATTACTGATAGAGACATGGACATTATTACTGATAGAGACATGGACATTATTACTGATAGAGACATGACCATTATTACTGATAGAGACATGGGCATTATTACTAATAGAGACATGGACATTATTACTGATAGAGACATGAACATTATTACTGATAGAGACATATACATTATTACTGATAGAGACATGGACATTATTACTGATAGAGACATGGGTATTATTACTGATAGAGACATGGGCATTATTACTAATAGAGACATGGGCATTATTACTGATAGAGACATGGACATTGTTACTGATAGAGACATGGACATTATTACTGATAGAGACATGGGCATTATTACTGATAGAGACATGGACATTATTACTGATCGAGACATGGGCATTATTACTGATAGAGACATGGACATTGCTACTGATAGAGACATGGACATTATTATTGATAGAGACATGGACATTATTATTGATAGAGACATGGACATTATTATTGATAGAGACATGGACATTATTACTAATAGAGACATGGACATTATTATTGATAGAGACATGGACATTATTATTGATAGAGACATGGACATTATTATTGATAGAGACATGGACATTATTACTGATAGAGACATGGACATTATTACTAATAGAGACATGGACATTATTATTGATAGAGACATGGACATTATTATTGATAGAGACATGGACATTATTATTGATAGAGACATGGACATTATTACTGATAGAGACATGGACATTATTACTAATAGAGACATGGACATTATTACTGATAGAGACATGAACATTATTACTGATAGAGACATATACATTATTACTGATAGAGACATGGACATTATTACTGATAGAGACATGGGCATTATTACTGATAGAGACATGGACATTATTACTGATAGAGACATGGACATTATTACTGATAGAGACATGAACATTATTACTGATAGAGACATATACATTATTACTGATAGAGACATGGACATTATTACTGATAGAGACATGGACATTATTACTGATAGAGACATGGGCAATATTACTAATAGAGACATGGGCATTATTACTGATAGAGACATGGACATTATTACTAATAGAGACATGGACATTATTACTGATAGAGACATGGACAGTGTTACTGATAGAGACATGGACAATGTTACTGATAGAGACATGGACATTATTACTAATAGAGACATGGACATTATTACTGATAGAGACATGGACATTATTACTGATAGAGACATGGACATTGTTACTGATAGAGACATGGACATTATTACTGATAGAGACATGAGCATTATTACTGATAGAGACATGGACATTATTACTGATAGAGACATGGGCATTATTACTGATAGAGACATGGACATTGTTACTGATAGAGACATGGACATTATTACTGATAGAGACATGGACATTGTTACTGATAGAGACATGGACATTATTACTGATAGAGACATGGTCATTATTACTGATAGAGACATGGACATTATTACTAATAGAGACATGGACATTATTACTGATAGAGACATGAACATTATTACTGATAGAGACATTTACATTATTACTGATAGAGACATGGGCATTATTACTAATAGAGACATGGGCATTATTACTGATAGAGACATGGACATTATTACTGATAGAGACATGGGCATTATTACTGATAGAGACATGGACATTATTACTGATCGAGACATGGGCATTATTACTGATAGAGACATGGACATTATTACTGATAGAGACATGGACATTATTACTGACAGAGACATGGACATTATTATTGATAGAGACATGGACATTATTACTGACAGAGACATGGACATTATTATTGATAGAGACATGGGCATTATTACTGATAGAGACATGGACATTATTACTGATAGAGACATGGACATTATTATTGATCGAGACATGCACATTATTATTGATAGAGACATGGACATTATTACTAATAGAGACATGGACATTATTACTGATAGAGACATGGACATTATTACTGATAGAGACATGGGCATTATTACTGATAGAGACATGGACATTGTTACTGATAGAGACATGGACATTATTACTGATAGAGACATGGACATTGTTACTGATAGAGACATGGACATTATTACTGATAGAGACATGGTCATTATTACTGATAGAGACATGGGCATTATTACTGATAGAGACATGGACATTGTTACTGATAGAGACATGGACATTATTATTGATAGAGACATGGACATTATTATTGATAGAGACATGGACATTATTACTAATAGAGACATGGACATTATTACTGATAGAGACATGGACATTATTACTAATAGAGACATGGACATTATTACTGATAGAGACATGAACATTATTACTGATAGAGACATTTACATTATTATTGATCGAGACATGCACATTATTATTGATAGAGACATGGACATTATTACTGATAGAGACATGGGCATTATTACTGATAGAGACATGGACATTATTACTGATAGAGACATGGGCATTATTACTGATAGAGACATGGACATTGTTACTGATAGAGACATGGACATTATTACTGATAGAGACATGGACATTGTTACTGATAGAGACATGGACATTATTACTGATAGAGACATGGTCATTATTACTGATAGAGACATGGGCATTATTACTGATAGAGACATGGACATTGTTAATGATAGAGACATGGACATTATTATTGATAGAGACATGGACATTATTATTGATAGAGACATGGACATTATTATTGATAGAGACATGGACATTATTACTAATAGAGACATGGACATTATTATTGATAGAGACATGGACATTATTACTGACAGAGACATGGACATTATTGATAGAGACATGGACATTATTACTGATAGAGACATGGACATTATTACTGATAGAGACATGGACATTATTACTGACAGAGACATGGGCATTATTACTGATAGAGACATGGACATTATTACTGATCGAGACATGGGCATTATTACTGATAGAGACATGGACATTATTACTGATAGAGACATGGACATTATTACTGACAGAGACATGGACATTATTATTGATAGAGACATGGACATTATTACTGACAGAGACATGGACATTATTATTGATAGAGACATGGGCATTATTACTGACAGAGACATGGACATTATTATTGATAGAGACATGGGCATTATTACTGATAGAGACATGGACATTATTACTGATAGAGACATGGACATTATTATTGATCGAGACATGCACATTATTATTGATAGAGACATGGACATTATTACTAATAGAGACATGGACATTATTACTGATAGAGACATGGACATTATTACTGATAGAGACATGGGCATTATTACTGATAGAGACATGGACATTGTTACTGATAGAGACATGGACATTATTACTGATAGAGACATGGACATTGTTACTGATAGAGACATGGACATTATTACTGATAGAGACATGGACATTATTACTGATAGAGACATGGGCATTATTACTGATAGAGACATGGACATTGTTACTGATAGAGACATGGACATTATTATTGATAGAGACATGGACATTATTATTGATAGAGACATGGACATTATTACTAATAGAGACATGGACATTATTACTGATAGAGACATGGACATTATTACTAATAGAGACATGGACATTATTACTGATAGAGACATGAACATTATTACTGATAGAGACATTTACATTATTATTGATCGAGACATGCACATTATTATTGATAGAGACATGGACATTATTACTGATAGAGACATGGGCATTATTACTGATAGAGACATGGACATTATTACTGATAGAGACATGGGCATTATTACTGATAGAGACATGGACATTGTTACTGATAGAGACATGGACATTATTACTGATAGAGACATGGACATTGTTACTGATAGAGACATGGACATTATTACTGATAGAGACATGGTCATTATTACTGATAGAGACATGGGCATTATTACTGATAGAGACATGGACATTGTTAATGATAGAGACATGGACATTATTATTGATAGAGACATGGACATTATTATTGATAGAGACATGGACATTATTACTAATAGAGACATGGACATTATTACTGATAGAGACATGGACATTATTACTAATAGAGACATGGACATTATTACTGATAGAGACATGAACATTATTACTGATAGAGACATTTACATTATTACTGATAGAGACATGGGCATTATTACTAATAGAGACATGGGCATTATTACTGATAGAGACATGGACATTGTTACTGATAGAGACATGGACATTATTACTGATAGAGACATGGGCATTATTACTGATAGAGACATGGACATTATTACTGATCGAGACATGGGCATTATTACTGATAGAGACATGGACATTGTTACTGATAGAGACATGGACATTATTATTGATAGAGACATGGACATTATTATTGATAGAGACATTGACATTATTATTGATAGAGACATGGACATTATTACTAATAGAGACATGGACATTATTATTGATAGAGACATGGACATTATTACTGACAGAGACATGGACATTATTGATAGAGACATGGACATTATTACTGATAGAGACATGGACATTATTACTGATAGAGACATGGACATTATTACTGACAGAGACATGGACATTATTATTGATAGAGACATGGACATTATTACTGACAGAGACATGGACATTATTATTGATAGAGACATGGGCATTATTACTGATAGAGACATGGACATTATTACTGATAGAGACATGGACATTATTATTGATCGAGACATGCACATTATTATTGATAGAGACATGGACATTATTACTAATAGAGACATGGACATTATTACCGACAGAGACATGGATGTGAAATCCATAGATTAAAATGGTTGCGTTTATATTTTTGTTCAGACTAAATACTGTTGATTTTGTCCCTCCGCACATTTCTCTCTCTCTCACTCTCTCTCACACACTCACACTCTCACTCACTCACTCACTCACCTACCCACTCACTCACTCACTCACTCACTCACTCGTAGAAAACCATCATGTCATTTGTCCCAGGGTTCTCTGCTTCCTCCAGCCTCCGGAAAGCTAGTTGTGACTAAGACAAACAGAAAAGTAACAACTGCAATGAAAGATTGACTCAAAAGTTAAATAAAAATCACTATAATTGATTACCGTAATTAAAGCATCTTAGTTTTTCTTTGTCCCTAACCAAGGCTAATGTATTGTTGAGCTCCGGTGTGTAGAGCAGAGATGTGGAGGAGAGGCTAAAACAGGAGTCTTTGTTCAGCTCCATACAATGGTGCCAGGCAGTACCGTTCCCCCACTGTCCATTCTATTGGCCCAGCAGCAGAGTGCATGTACGCCTCCTCTCTCTGCTCTCCCTATGGAGAAGCACCGTCATTCACACAGAGCACAAGGGCCTTCTCAGTACAGGAGTGTGAGGAGGGACTTGGAGAAGGAGAAATCAAAATGGTGCCAGAAATAGTTGACTGTAAACTTTACATAGCTTACTTAGAACTTGCATAATGTCAAACAAACAAACTCAGAGTGTGACAATCACACACACACACACACACACACACACACACACAAGAACAGGCAGTACCCACACACACACACACCGAGAAGAACAGGCAGTACACACACACACAAGCCCAAATTCAGTTTCCTGTCAACGGTAACAATGGTATCAGCATGCTGCCGTGCAACCCAACCATGTCTTATCAGCAGCAGGTTCAAACCCACCCATGTCTTATCAGTAGCAGGTTCAAACCCAACCATGTCTTATCAGTAGCAGGTTCAAACCCAACCATGTCTTATCAGTAGCAGGTTCAACCCCAACCATGTCTTATCAGTAACAGGTTCAAACCCAACCATGTCTTATCAGTAGCAGGTTCAACCCCAACCATGTCTTATCGGTAGCAGGTTCAACCCCAACCATGTCTTATCGGTAGCAGGTTCAAACCCAACCATGTCTTATCGGTAGCAGGTTCAAACCCAACCATGTCTTATCAGTAGCAGGTTCAACCCCAACCATGTCTTATCGGTAGCAGGTTCAAACCCAACCATGTCTTATCAGTAGCAGGTTCAAACCCAACCATGTCTTATCAGTAGCAGGTTCAAACCCAACCATGTCTTATCAGTAGCAGGTTCAACCCAACCATGTCTTATCAGTAGCAGGTTCAAACCCAACCATGTCTTATCAGTAGCAGGTTCAACCCAACCATGTCTTATCAGTAGCAGGTTCAAACCCAACCATGTCTTATCAGTAGCAGGTTCAACCCAACCATGTCTTATCAGTAGCAGGTTCAACCCCAACCATGTCTTATCAGTAGCAGGTTCAACCCCAACCATGTCTTATCAGTAGCAGGTTCAACCCAACCATGTCTTATCAGTAGCAGGTTCAACCCCAACCATGTCTTATCAGTAGCAGGTTCAACCCAACCATGTCTTATCAGTAGCAGGTTCAACCCAACCATGTCTTATCAGTAGCAGGTTCAACCTCAACCATGTCTTATCAGTAGCAGGTTCAACCCCAACCATGTCTTATCAGTAGCAGGTTCAACCCAACCATGTCTTATCAGTAGCAGGTTCAAACCCAACCATGTCTTATCAGTAGCAGGTTCAACCCCAACCATGTCTTATCAGTAGCAGGTTCAACCCCAACCATGTCTTATCAGTAGCAGGTTCAACCCCAACCATGTCTTATCAGTAGCAGGTTCAACCCCAACCATGTCTTATCAGTAGCAGGTTCAACCCCAACCATGTCTTATCAGTAGCAGGTTCAAACCCAACCATGTCTTATCAGTAGCAGGTTCAAACCCAACCATGTCTTATCAGTAGCAGGTTCAAACCCAACCATGTCTTATCAGTAGCAGGTTCAAACCCAACCATGTCTTATCAGTAGCAGGTTCAACCCCAACCATGTCTTATCGGTAGCAGGTTCAAACCCAACCATGTCTTATCAGTAGCAGGTTCAAACCCAACCATGTCTTATCAGTAGCAGGTTCAACCCCAACCATGTCTTATCAGTAGCAGGTTCAAACCCAACCATGTCTTATCAGTAGCAGGTTCAACCCCAACCATGTCTTATCGGTAGCAGGTTCAAACCCAACCATGTCTTATCAGTAGCAGGTTCAAACCCAACCATGTCTTATCTGTAGCAGGTTCAACCCCAACCATGTCTTATCAGTAGCAGGTTCAAACCCAACCATGTCTTATCAGTAGCAGGTTCAAACCCAACCATGTCTTATCAGTAGCAGGTTCAACCCCAACCATGTCTTATCGGTAGCAGGTTCAACCCCAACCATGTCTTATCGGTAGCAGGTTCAAACCCAACCATGTCTTATCGGTAGCAGGTTCAACCCCAACCATGTCTTATCAGTAGCAGGTTCAACCCCAACCATGTCTTATCAGTAGCAGGTTCAAACCCAACCATGTCTTATCAGTAGCAGGTTCAACCCAACCATGTCTTATCAGTAGCAGGTTCAACCCCAACCATGTCTTATCAGTAGCAGGTTCAAACCCAACCATGTCTTATCAGTAGCAGGTTCAACCCAACCATGTCTTATCAGTAGCAGGTTCAACCCCAACCATGTCTTATCAGTAGCAGGTTCAACCCCAACCATGTCTTATCAGTAGCAGGTTCAACCCAACCATGTCTTATCGGTAGCAGGTTCAACCCCAACCATGTCTTATCGGTAGCAGGTTCAAACCCAACCATGTCTTATCGGTAGCAGGTTCAACCCCAACCATGTCTTATCAGTAGCAGGTTCAACCCAACCATGTCTTATCAGTAGCAGGTTCAAACCCAACCATGTCTTATCAGTAGCAGGTTCAACTCCAACCATGTCTTATCAGTAGCAGGTTCAACCCCAACCATGTCTTATCAGTAGCAGGTTCAACCCTCAACCATGTCTTATCAGTAGCAGGTTCAACCCAACCATGTCTTATCAGTAGCAGGTTCAACCCCAACCATGTCTTATCGGTAGCAGGTTCAACCCAACCATGTCTTATCAGTAGCAGGTTCAACCCAACCATGTCTTATCAGTAGCAGGTTCAACCTCAACCATGTCTTATCAGTAGCAGGTTCAACCCCAACCATGTCTTATCAGTAGCAGGTTCAACCCAACCATGTCTTATCAGTAGCAGGTTCAAACCCAACCATGTCTTATCAGTAGCAGGTTCAACCCCAACCATGTCTTATCAGTAGCAGGTTCAACCCCAACCATGTCTTATCAGTAGCAGGTTCAACCCCAACCATGTCTTATCAGTAGCAGGTTCAACCCCAACCATGTCTTATCAGTAGCAGGTTCAACCCCAACCATGTCTTATCAGTAGCAGGTTCAACCCCAACCATGTCTTATCAGTAGTAGGTTCAACCCCAACCATGTCTTATCAGTAGCAGGTTCAACCCCAACCATGTCTTATCAGTAGCAGGTTCAACCCAACCATGTCTTATCAGTAGCAGGTTCAACCCCAACCATGTCTTATCAGTAGCAGGTTCAACCCAACCATATCTTATCAGTAGCAGGTTCAACCCAACCATGTCTTATCAGTAGCAGGTTCAACCCCAACCATGTCTTATCAGTAGCAGGTTCAACCCCAACCATGTCTTATCAGTAGCAGGTTCAACCCCAACCATGTCTTATCAGTAGCAGGTTCAACCCCAACCATGTCTTATCAGTAGCAGGTTCAACCCCAACCATGTCTTATCAGTAGCAGGTTCAAACCCAACCATGTCTTATCAGTAGCAGGTTCAACCCCAACCATGTCTTATCAGTAGCAGGTTCAACCCCAACCATGTCTTATCAGTAGCAGGTTCAACCCCAACCATGTCTTATCAGTAGCAGGTTCAAACCCAACCATGTCTTATCAGTAGCAGGTTCAACCCAACCATGTCTTATCAGTAGCAGGTTCAACCCCAACCATGTCTTATCAGTAGCAGGTTCAACCCCAACCATGTCTTATCAGTAGCAGGTTCAACCCCAACCATGTCTTATCAGTAGCAGGTTCAAACCCAACCATGTCTTATCAGTAGCAGGTTCACTGTTCATGTGTCTTCCAGACTACTACTCAGGAGACACGTTAGTGAATTCACCCCACAGTAAATCACAGCTGAGACTGACTGTGTGTGTGTGTGTGTGTGTGTGTGTGTGTGTGTGTGTGTGTGTGTGTGTGTGTGTGTGTGTGTGTGTGTGTGTGTGTGTGCGTGTGTGCGCGCACCAGTCTACTTTCCAAACACAGTGTGTCAGAGCAACACTTTTTTGTCATTCCTGTTACAAAATACATATCTATCGGCAGGAGTGTGTTCCATGTTTCTTCACTAACAGAAGCGGTGTAGGCCTTCTCTACACTGGTTTGTATTTGTGTTGTAGATATGAGCAGTAATCTTTGCATTTGAGGGTGAAGAAATATGTTTATCAGAGGAGATAAGCGTTCTAAAGACAGATCTCTGTCTTCAGAGTCCACCGCTATCTCAAAGCATCACAATGAGACAACTCCTCTTATATCTAGCCACTTATCATCTCCATAGTGTGCTCGTGTGTGTGTGTGTGTGTGTGTGTGTGCATGCTTGTGAGTTTGTGCGAGCTACCTTACCCTAACCCTACGTCTAGCCCTTACCACAGCTCACTGCCGAGTGCCAAATCAGTTGAACATTCCCAGAAAAGTTAAATGACGTGTCTATCAGCTGACATATTGTCTGTAGCCTTTTCTACCACGATGGTAGTAAACCAACCATGGGCTGTTCTGTCTGAAGTGTTGTGGTGTCTGGACAGTGGTCTGTTCTCTGACCGGTTGACACAGTGGGACAGTCTATGCTGCAATAGTCTATGTGCCGGGGGGGGGGCTAGGGTCAGTCTGTCCTATCTGGTGAAATTCTCCTATCTTATCTGGTGGGAATTTAAGTACGCTCCCTCTAACTATAGGACCTAATTCTAGGACTACCTGGCCTGATGACTCCTTGCTGTCCCCGTCCCAAGTCCACCTGGTCGTGCTGCTGATCCAGTTTCTGCTGTTTTGCCTGCGGCTATGGAACCCTGACCTGTTCACCGGACGTGCTACCTTGTCCCGGATCTGCTGTTTTCGACCCTCTCTCTCTCTCTCTACCGCACCTGCTGTTTCGACCTCGAGATGCTCGGCTATGAAAAGCCAACTGACATTTACTCCTAAGGTGCTGACCTGTTGCACCCCCTACAACCACTGTGATTATTATTTGACCCAGCTGGTCATATATGAACGTTTGAACATCTTGAAGAACGATCTGGCCTTAATGGCCATGTACTCTTATAATCTCCACCCAGCACAGCCAGAAGAGGACTGGCCACCCCTCAGAGCCTGGTTCCTCTGTAGGTTTCTTCCTAGGTTCCTGCCTTTCTAGGGAGTTTTTCCTAGCCACCGTAAGTTCTACATCATCATTGCTTGCTGTTTGGGGTTTTAGGCTGAGTTTCTGTATAAGCACTTTGTGACTTTTGAGTGGGAGCAGTAAACCTCTCTCTGTGACCGGAGTCTGACCTCATGACTTAAGAGTTAACGAGTGCTGCTGCATGGAGGTGACATCTGGATAGCCCTCAACACTAGACCAGACCATCTGACTGTCAGACACACTGTAGGTCTAGGAACAAACATCACACACTCACAGACACACACCATAGACATGCACACACCCACAGACACACACCATAGACATGCACACACCCACAGACACACACCATAGACATGCACACACCCACAGACACACACCATAGACATGGACACACCCACAGACACACACCATAGACATGCACACACCCACAGACAAACATCGTAGACATGCACACACCCACAGACACACACCATAGACATGCACACACCCACAGACACACACCATAGACATGCACACACCCACAGACAAACATCGTAGACATGCACACACCCACAGACACACACCATAGACATGCACACACCCACAGACACACACCATAGACATGCACACACCCACAGACACACACCATAGACATGCACACACCCACAGACACACACCATAGACATGGACACACCCACAGACACACACCATAGACATGCACACACCCACAGACAAACATCGTAGACATGCACACACCCACAGACACACACCATAGACATGCACACACCCACAGACAAACATCGTAGACATGCACACTCAGACACACACCATAGACATGGACACATTCACACACCCACCCACATGCACAGAAACACTCATGCTGTTAAAACAGTGGTGCAGAAACCCCCATTTAAACACTGTTTGAGTTTGTCGTTGTCATAGAAACTGAGCTATCACCTCTGAAATGCTATTTCATATTAAATGTTATAAAAGCTGTTGCTCTCTCTCTCTCTCTCTCTCTATATATATATATATATATATACACACTACCAGGTTTTTCTTTATTTCTACATTGTAGAATAATATTGATGACATCAAAACTATGAAATAACACACATGGAATCATGTAGTAACCAAAAAAGTGTTAAACAAATCAAAATATATTTTATATTTGAGATTCTTCAAATAGCCACCCTTTGCCTTGATGACAGCTTTGCACAATTTTGACATTCTCTCAACCAGCTTCATGAGGTAGTCACCTGGAATGCATTTAAATTAAAAGGTGTGCCTTCTTAAAAGTTAATTTGTGGAATTTCTTTCCTTCTTAATGCGTTTGAGCCAATCAGTTGTGTTGTGACAAGGTATACAGAAGATAGCCCTATTTGGTAAAAGACCAAGTCCATATTATGGCAAGAACAGCTCAACTAAGCAAAGAGAAACGACAGTCCATCATCACCTTAAGACATGAAGGTCAGTCAATACGGAACATTTCAAGAACTTTGAAAGTTTCTTCAAGAGTAGTCGCAAAAACCATCAAGCACTAAAGTTGAAACTGGTTCTCATGAAGACCGCCACAGGAAAGGAAGACCCAGAGTTACCTCTGCTGCAGAGGATACAGTGAGGGAAAAAAGTATTTGATCCCCTGCTGATTTTGTACGTTTGCCCACTGACAAAGAAATTATCAGTCTATAATTTTAATGGTAGGTTTATTTGAACAGTGAGAGACAGAATAACAACAAAAAAATCCAGAAAAACGCATTTCAAAATGTTAGGCCAAATAAATGCTTCACAGAGTTCAAGTCACAGACACATCTCAACATCAACTGTTCAGAGGGGCCTGTGTGAATCAGGCCTTCATGGTCGAATTGCTGCAAAGAAACCACTACTAAAGGACACCAATAATAAGAAGAGACCTGCTTGGGTCAAGAAACAGGAGCAATGGACATTAGACCGGTGGATGATCTCTGCATGTGTAGTTCCCACCACAAAGCATGGATGAGGAAGTGTTATGGTGTGGGGGTGCTTTGCTGGTGACACTGTCTGTGATTTATTTAGAATTCAAGGCACACTTAACAAGCATGGTTACCACAGCGTTCTGCAGCGATACGCCATCCCGTCTGGTTTGGGCTTAGTGTGACTATCATTTGTTTTTCAACAGGACAATGACACCACACAACTCCAGGCTGTGTAAGGGCTATTTTACCAAGAAGGAGAGTGATGGAGTGCTGCATCAGATGACCTGGCCTCCACAATCACCCGATTTCAACCCAATTGAGATGGTTTGGGATGAGTCGGACGGCAGAATAAAGGAAAAGCAGCCAACAAGTGCTCAGCATATGTGGGAACTCCTTCAAGACTGTTGGAAAAGCATTCCAGGTGAAGCTTGTTGAGAGAATGCCAAGAGTGTGCAAAGCTGTCATCAAGGCAAAGGGTGGCTATATGAAGAATCTCAAATATAAAATATATTTTGATTTGTTTAACCCTTTTTTGGTTACTACATGATTCCATATGTATTATTTCATAGTTTTGATGTCTTCGCTATTATTCTACAAAGTAGAAAATAGTACAAATAAAGAAAAATTATCCACCCTAACCTTATAATAATATGCCATTTAGCAGACGCTTTTATCCAAAGCGACTTACAGTCATGCGTGCATACATTTTTTGTGAATGGGTGGTCCCGGGGATCGAACCCATTACCTTGGCGTTACAAGCGCCGTGCTCTACCAGCTGAGCTACAGAGGACCACCATTACCCTCCATAACCTTATCGAACATTATCCTCCCTAACCTTATCAAACATGATCCTCCGTAACCTTATAAAACATTATCCCCTTAGCCTTATCAAACATTACCCTCATTGACATTATCAAACATTATCATCCCTGACCTTATCCTCCTTAACATTATCAAACATTATCCTCCTTAACATTATCCTCCTTAACCTTATCAAACATTATCCTCCCTAACCTATTCCATGGGTTCTGGAACTTGGTTTAACTAAATCTCCTGATTGGAGTGCTGAGGAGAGAGGAGAGGAAGTTACTCTGAGTCAGTGGGTGATTTATCATATGTACAGCTCCTCCACCCTGCATCACTAAAACAGAATAATGTTCTGCTTTTCTCCTAATTACCAGACAGACTGAAACAAATGGTTCTTTCCCAACAGAGGCAAACCAAGCAGAAACTGCAGAGGACACACATAGGAGGTTAAAAGAGATTAGAATCCACTGGTCAATCAATCAATCAATTTTATTTTATATAGCCCTTCATACATCAGCTGATATCTCGAAGTGCTGTACAGAAACCCAGCCTAAAACCCCAAACAGCTAGTGATGCAGGTGTAGAAGCACGGTGGCTAGGAAAAACTCCCTAGAAAGGCCAAAACCTAGGAAGAAACCTAGAGAGGAACCAGGCTATGAGGGGTGGCCAGTCCTCTTCTGGCTGTGCCGGGTGGAGATTATAACAGAACCATGCCAAGATGTTCAAAAATGTTCATAAGTGACAAGCATGGTCAAATAATAATCAGGAATAAATCTCAGTTGGCTTTTCATAGCCGATCATTAAGAGTTTAAAAACACTGGTCTCCACCTCTTCCTCTCTTTTTCCCTCTTCCAAATCTGAACTCTTTGAGAATCTCAGAAAACAAAGAAGCATCCTTAATCTAGACACTGGAGATTGACATGTGACACACACACACACACACACACACACACACACACACACAAACAAACACACACACACACACACACACACACACAAACACAACGGTAAGCTCAACTACCAAAGAAAGGGATATCAGATAATATTTTTTGTGGCTGTGACACAGAGGTTGAGTGCGTAGAAGCTATTCTAGAAGTGCATTGGTCAGTGAGGTTGACAGGACAGTAGGTACTAGGGCCGGGCTGATACCACGATCCCGATATAAGCTTAAAACAATACAATTTTTTTTTGACTCTGGATGACAACATAATGTTTCGAACATCAGGGTTGTTTTCCTAAAGAAGTTAAATCCACTTTGTGTTTTGTTTCCTTGCCACGATACTGGTATCGTCCCGGCCCTGGTAGTTAGGCCAACACATAACCAGGTGGGCAGGAAAGATGTGTGTGTGTTTGAAAGGTAGACGAGAAGGTGGGAAGGACAACAGGCAGGCAGGCAGGCAGGCAGGCAGGCAGGCAGGCAGGCAGGCAGACAGACAGACAGACAGACAGACAGACAGACAGACAGACAGACAGACAGACAGACAGACAGACAGACAGACAGGCACTATGCGACCAGTGTTCTCTTTTAGTAAGAGCCTGATGACTCAGTCTGGGGGTTGAGCTGGCTGTATGGAGAGAAAATATAGAGATACAATATAGAGACTATAGAGATACTATAGACTATAGAGAGAATATAGAGAGAATATAGATATAGAGAGACTATAGAGAGACTATAGATATAGAGAGACTATAGACTATAGAGATACTATAGAGAGACTATAGACTATAGAGAGAATATAGATATAGAGAGACTATAGACTATAGAGAGACTATAGAGAGACTATAGACTATAGAGATACTATAGAGATACTATAGACTATAGAGAGACTATAGACTATAGCGATACTATAGAGAGACTATAGACTTTAGAGAGACTATAGAGAGACTATAGACTTTAGAGAGACTATAGAGAGACTATAGACTATAGAGAGACTATAGACTATAGAGATACTATAGAGAGACTATAGACTATAGAGAGACAATAGAGAGATTATAGACTATAGAGATACTATAGAGATACTATAGACTATAGAGAGACTATAGACTATAGAGATACTATAGAGAGACTATAGACTTTAGAGAGACTATAGAGAGACTATAGACTTTAGAGAGACTATAGAGAGACTATAGACTTTAGAGAGACTATAGAGAGACTATAGACTTTAGAGAGACTATAGAGAGACTATAGACTTTAGAGAGACTATAGAGAGACTATAGACTTTAGAGAGACTATGGAGAGACTATAGACTTTAGAGAGACTATAGAGAGACTATAGACTTTAGAGAGACTATAGAGAGACTATAGACTTTAGAGAGACTATAGAGAGACTATAGACTATAGAGATACTATGGACATAACTAATAGAGAGACTATAGACTATAGAGATACTATAGAGAGACTATAGACTATAGAGAGACTATAGACTATAGAGATACTATAGAGAGACTATAGACTATAGAGATACTATAGAGAGACTATAGACTATAGAGAGACAATAGAGAGACTATAGACTATAGAGATACTATAGAGAGACTATAGACTATAGAGATACTATAGAGAGACTATAGACTATAGAGATACTATAGAGAGACTATAGACTATAGAGCTACTATAGACTATAGAGAGACTATAGACTATAGAGATACTATAGAGAGACTATAGACTTTAGAGAGACTATAGAGAGACTATAGACTTTAGAGAGACTATAGAGAGACTATAGACTTTAGAGAGACTATAGAGAGACTATAGACTTTAGAGAGACTATAGAGAGACTATAGACTTTAGAGAGACTATAGAGAGACTATAGACTTTAGAGAGACTATAGAGAGACTATTGACTATATAGATACTATAGAGGGACTATAGACTATAGAGAGACTATAGAGAGACTATAGATATACTATAGAGAGACTATAGACTATAGAGAGACTATAGAGAGACTATAGATATACTATAGAGAGACTATAGACTATAGAGAGACTATAGAGAGACTATAGACTATAAAGAGACTATAGAGAGACTATAGACTATAAAGAGACTATATACTATAGAGAGACTATAGAGAGACTATAGAGATACTATAGAGAGACTATAGACTACAGAGATACTATAGAGAGACTATAGACTATAGAGAGACTATAGACTATAAAAGAGATACTATAGAGAGACTATAGACTATAGAGAGACTATAGACTATAAAGAGATACTATAGAGAGACTATAGACTATAGAGATACTATAGAGAGACTATAGACTACAGATATTCTAAAGAGAGACTATTGAGAGACTATATACTATAAAGAGACTATAGACTATAGAGAGACAATAGAGAGACTATAGACTACATATATTCTATAGAGAGACTATTGAGAGACTATATACTATAAAGAGACTATAGACTATAGAGATACTATAGAGAGACTATAGACTATAGAGATACTATAGAGAGACTATAGACTATAGAGAGACTATAGAGGGACTATAGACTATAGAGATACTATAGAGAGACTATAGACTTTAGAGAGACTATAGAGAGACTATAGAGAGACTATAGACTTTAGAGAGACTATAGAGAGACTATAGACTTTAGAGATACTATAGAGAGACTATAGACTTTAGAGAGACTATAGACTATAGAGATACTATAGAGAGACTATAGACTATAGAGAGACTATAGACTTTAGAGAGACTATAGACTATAGAGATACTATAGAGGGACTATAGACTATAGAGAGACTATAGAGAGACTATAGACTATAGAGATACTATAGAGAGACTATAGACTATAGAGAGACTATAGACTATAGAGATACTATAGAGAGACTATAGACTATAGAGATACTATAGAGAGACTATAGACTATAGAGAGACTATAGACTATAGAGAGACTATTGACTATAATGATACTGTAGACTATACAGATACTATAGAGAGACTATAGACTATAGAGAGACTATTGACTATAATGATACTGTAGACTATACAGATACATAGGGAATATAGACTATAGAGAGACTATAGAAAGAGAGAATATAGAGAGACTATAGAGAGACAATGGAGATACTATAGAGATAATATAGACTACAGAGAGACTGTAGAGAAACTATAGTGTGACTGTAGAGTGACTACAGTATTTAGAGAGACTATAGACTATAGAGAGAATATATAGAGAAAATAGACTATAGAGAGACAATAGAGAGACTACAGAGAAGACTATGGACTTTAGAGAGACTACAGACGCCCTAGAAAGACTACAGAGAGACTATGGAGATACTATAGAAATAACATAGACTACAGAGAGACTATAGACTATAGAGAGACGATTCAGAGACTATAGAGAGACTATAGAGAGACTATGGAGATACTATAGAGAGAATATAGACTATAGAGACACTAGAGAGAATATAGAGAGACTACAAAGAGACTATAGAGATACCATAGAGAATATAGACTATAGAGAGACTATAAAAAAGAGACTATAAACTATAAAGAGACGATAGAGAGACTATAGACTATAGAGAGACAAAATAATTACTATAGACTATAGATAGACTATAGAGATACTATAAACTATAGAGATACTATAGAGAGAATAGGCTATTGAGAGATTATAGACTATAGAGAGACTAAGACTAAAGAGAGACAATTGAATGACTATGGAGATACTATAGATAAAATAGACTATAGAGAGACTATAGACTATAGATATACTATAGAGAGAATATACTATACAGAGACTATAGGCTATATATATACTATAGAGAGAATAGACTAAAGAGAGACCATATAATATAGAGATACTATAGAGAGGCTATACACTATAGAGAGACTATAGAGATACTATAGAGAGACTGTAGATAGACTATAGACTATAGAGATACTATAGAGACAATATACTATAGAGAGACTATAGAGATACTATAGAGATCATAGACTATGGAGATACTTTAGACTACAGAGATACTATAGAGAGACTACAGAGATACTATAGAGATAAGACTATGGAGATACTTTAGACTACAGAGATACTATAGAGAGACTACAGAGATACTATAGAGATAAGACTATGGAGATACTTTAGACTACAGAGATACTATAGAGAGACTATAGACTACAGAGATACTATAGACTATAGACTATAGAGATACTATAGAGATAATAGACTATAGAGAGACTTTAGACTACAGAGATACTATAGAGAGACTATAGACTACAGAGATACTATAGACTATAGACTATAGAGATACTATAGAGGTAATAGACTATAGAGAGACTTTAGACTACATAGATACTATAGAGATAATAGACTATAGAGAGACTTTAGACTACAGAGATACTATAGAGAGACTATAGAGAGAATATAGACTATAAAGAGACTATAGACTATAGAGAGACTATAGAGAGACTATAGACTATAGAGAGACTATAGAGAGACTATAGACTATAGAGAGACTATAGAGAGACTATAGACTATAGAGATACTATAGAGACACTATACATATACTATAGAGATAATAGACTATAGAGAGACTATAAAGAGACTATAGATAATAAAGAGACTATAGACTATAGAGAGACTATAAAGAGACTATAGACTATAAAGAGACTATATACTATAGAGACACTATACAGATACTATAGAGATAATAGACTATAGAGAGACTATAGACTACAGAGATACTATAGAGAGACTATAGACTATATAGATACTATAGAGAGACTATAGAGAGACTATAAACTATAGAGAGAATATAGACTATAAAGAGACTATAGACTATAGAGAGACTATAGAGGGACTATAGAGAGACTATAGACTATAGAGATACTATAGAGAGACTATAGACTATAGAGATACTATAGAAACTATAGACTATAGAGATACTATAGAGAGACTATAGAGAGACTATAGACTATAGAGAGACTATAAAGAGACTATAGACTATAGAGATACTATAGAGAGAATATAGACTATAAAGAGACTATAGACTATAGAGAGACTATAGAGAGACTATAGACTATAGAGAGACTATAGAGAGACTATAGACTATAGAGAGACTATAGAGAGACTATAGACTATAGAGATACTATAAAGACACTATACATATACTATAGAGATAATAGACTATAGAGAGACTATAAAGAGACTATAGACTATAAAGAGACTATAGACTATAGAGAGACTATAAAGAGACTATAGACTATAAAGAGACTATATACTATAGAGACACTATACAGATACTATAGAGATAATAGACTATAGAGAGACTATAGACTACAGAGATACTATAGAGAGACTATAGACTATATAGATACTATAGAGAGACTATAGAGAGACTATAAACTATAGAGAGAATATAGACTATAAAGAGACTATAGACTATAGAGAGACTATAGAGGGACTATAGAGAGACTATAGACTATAGAGATACTATAGAGAGACTATAGACTATAGAGATACTATAGAAACTATAGACTATAGAGATACTATAGAGAGACTATAGAGAGACTATAGACTATAGAGAGACTATAAAGAGACTATAGACTATAGAGATACTATAGAGACTATAGACTATAGAGATACCATAGAGAGACTATAGAGAGACTATAGACTATAGAGATACTATAGAGAGACTATAGACTATAGAGATACTATAGAGAGACTATAGAGAGACTATAGACTATAGAGATACTATAGAGACTATAGACTATAGAGAGACTATAGACTATAGAGATACTATAGAGAGACTATAGACTATAGAGAGACTATAGAGAGACTATAGACTATATAGAGAATATATTGAGAGACCATAGACTACAGAGAGACAATATAGATACTATAGACATACTGTAGAGAGACTAAACTTTAGAGATACTATAGAGAGAATAGACTATAGAGACACTATGGAGAGACTATAGAGAGACTATAGAGAGACTATATTCTATAGATAGACTACAGACTATAGAGAGAATATGTTAAGAGACTATAGAGAGACAATAGAGATACTATAGTCTATAGAGATACTATAAAGAGTCTATAGACTATAGAGAGACTATAGACTATAGAGAGACTATTGACTATAATGATACTGTAGACTATACAGATACAATAGGGAATATAGACTATAGAGAGACTATAGAAAGAGAGAATATAGAGAGACTATAGAGAGACTATGGAGATACTATAGAGATAATATAGACTACAGAGAGACTGTAGAGAAACTATAGTGACTACAGTCTTTAGAGAGACTATAGACTATAGAGAGAATATATGGAGAAAATAGACTATAGAGAGACTATAGAGAGACTACAGAGAGACTATGGAGATACTATAGAGATAACATAGACTACAGAGAGACTATAGACTATAGAGAGACGATTCAGAGACTATAGAGAGACTATAGAGAGACTATGGAGATACTATAGAGAGAATATAGACTATAGAGACACTAGAGAGACTATAGAGAGACTACAAAGAGACTATAGAGATACCATAGAGAATATAGACTATAGAGAGACTATAGAGAGACTATAAACTATAAAGAGACGATAGAGAGACTATAGACTATAGAGAGACAAAATAAATACTATAGACTATAGAGAGACTATAGAGATACTATAAACTATAGAGATACTATAGAGAGAATAGGCTATAGAGAGATTATAGACTATAGAGAGACTATAGATTAAAGAGAGACAATTGAATGACTATGGAGATACTATAGAGAAAATAGACTATAGAGAGACTATAGATATACTATAGAGAGAATAGACTATACAGAGACTATAGGCTATAGATATACTATAGAGAGAATAGACTAAAGAGAGACCATATAATATAGAGATACTATAGAGAGGCTATACACTATAGAGAGACTATATAGATACTATAGAGAGACTGTAGACAGACTATAGACTATAGAGATACTATAGAGACAATATACTATAGAGAGACTATAGAGATACTATAGAGATAATAGACTATGGAGATACTTTAGACTACATAGATACTATAGAGAGACTACAGAGATACTATAGAGATAAGACTATGGAGATACTTTAGACTACAGAGATACTATAGAGAGACTACAGAGATACTATAGAGATAAGACTATGGAGATACTTTAGACTACAGAGATACTATAGAGAGACTATAGACTACAGAGAGACTTTAGACTACAGAGATACTATAGAGAGACTATAGACTACAGAGATACTATAGACTATAGACTATAGAGATACTAAAGAGATAATAGACTATAGAGAGACTTTAGACTACAGAGATACTATAGAGAGACTATAGACTACAGAGATACTATAGACTATAGACTATAGAGATACTATAGAGGTAATAGACTATAGAGAGACTTTAGACTACAGAGATACTATAGAGATAATAGACTATAGAGAGACTTTAGACTACAGAGATACTATAGAGAGACTATAGAGAGAATATAGACTATAAAGAGACTATAGACTATAGAGAGACTATAGACTACAGAGATACTATAGAGAGACTATAGACTATATAGATACTATAGAGAGACTATAGAGAGACTATAAACTATAGAGAGAATATAGACTATAAAGAGTCTATAGACTATAGAGAGACTATAGAGGGACTATAGAGAGACTATAGACTATAGAGATACTATAGAGAGACTATAGAGAGACTATAGACTATAGAGAGCCTATAAAGAGACTATAGACTATAGAGATACTATAGAGACTATAGACTATAGAGATACTATAGAGAGACTATAGAGAGACTATAGACTATAGAGATACTATAGAGACTATAGACTATAGAGAGACTATAGACTATAGATATACTATAGAGAGACTATAGAGAGACTATAGACTATAGAGATACTATAGAGAGACTATAGAGAGACTATAGACTATAGAGAGACTATAGAGAGACTATAGACTATAGAGAGAATATATTGAGAGACTATAGACTACAGAGAGACAATATAGATACTATAGACATACTGTAGAGAGACTAAACTTTAGAGATACTATAGAGAGAATAGACTATAGAAACACTATGGAGAGACTATAGAGAGACTATAGAGAGACTATATTCTATAGATATACTACAGACTATAGAGAGAATATGTTAAGAGACTATAGAGAGACAATAGAGATACTATAGACTATAGAGATACTATAAAGAGTCTATAGACTATAGAGAGACTATAGACTATAGAGAGACTATTGACTATAATGATACTGTAGACTATACAGATACTATAGGGAATATAGACTATAGAGAGACTATAGAAAGAGAGAATATAGAGAGACTATAGAGAGACTATGGAGATACTATAGAGATAATATAGACTACAGAGAGACTGTAGAGAAACTATAGTGTGACTGTAGAGTGACTACAGTCTTTAGAGAGACTATAGACTATAGAGAGAATATATGGAGAAAATAGACTATAGAGAGACAATAGAGAGACTACAGAGAGACTATAGACTTTAGAGAGACTACAGACGCCCTAGAAAGACTACATAGAGACTATGGAGATACTATAGAGATAACATAGACTACAGAGAGACTATAGACTATAGAGAGACGATTCAGAGACTATAGAGAGACTATAGAGAGACTATGGAGATACTATAGAGAGAATATAGACTATAGAGACACTAGAGAGACTATAGAGAGACTACAAAGAGACTATAGAGATACCATAGAGAATATAGACTATAGAGAGACTATAGAGAGACTATAAACTATAAAGAGACGATAGAGAGACTATAGACTATAGAGAGACAAAATAAATACTATAGACTATAGAGAGACTATAGAGATACTATAAACTATAGAGATACTATAGAGAGAATAGGCTATAGAGAGATTATAGACTATAGAGAGACTATAGACTAAAGAGAGACAATTGAATGACTATGGAGATACTATAGAGAAAATAGACTATAGAGAGACTATAGACTATAGATATACTATAGAGAGAATAGACTATACAGAGACTATAGGCTATAGATATAATATAGAGAGAATAGACTAAAGAGAGACCATATAATATAGAGATACTATAGAGAGGCTATACACTATAGAGAGACTATAGTGATACTATAGAGAGACTGTAGACAGACTATAGACTATAGAGATACTATAGAGACAATATACTATAGAGAGACTATAGAGATACTATAGAGATAATATACTATGGAGATACTTTAGACTATAGAGATACTATAGAGACACTATACATATACTATAGAGATAATAGACTATAGAGAGATTATAAAGAGACTATAGAGAGACTTTAGACTACATAGATACTATAGAGAGTCTATAGACTACAGAGATACTATAGACTATAGACTATAGAGATACTATAGAGGTAATATACTATGGAGATACTTTAGACTACAGAGATACTATAGAGAGACTATAGACTACAGAGATACTATAGACTATAGACTATAGAGATACTATAGAGATAATAGACTATAGAGATACTTTAGACTACAGAGATACTATAGAGAGACTATAGACTACAGAGATACTATAGACTATAGACTATAGAGATACTATAGAGGTAATAGACTATAGAGAGACTATAGACTACAGAGATACTATAGAGAGACTATAGACTATATAGATACTATAGAGAGACTATAGAGAGACTATAAACTATAGAGAGAATATAGACTATAAAGAGTCTATAGACTATAGAGAGACTATAGAGGGACTATAGAGAGACTATAGACTATAGAGATACTATAGAGAGACTATAGAGAGACTATAGACTATAGAGAGCCTATAAAGAGACTATAGACTATAGAGATACTATAGAGACTATAGACTATAGAGATACTATAGAGAGACTATAGAGAGACTTTAGACTACAGAGATACTATAGAGATAATAGACTATAGAGAGACTTTAGACTACAGAGATACTATAGAGAGACTATAGAGAGAATATAGACTATATGGAGACTATAGACTATAGAGAGACTATAGACTATAGAGAGACTATAGAGAGACTATAGACTATAGAGAGACTATAGACTATAGAGATACTTTAGACTATAGAGATACTATAGAGACACTATACATATACTATAGAGATAAAAGACTATAGAGAGATTATAAAGAGACTATAGAGAGACTTTAGACTACAGAGATACTATAGAGAGACTATAGACTATAGAGAGACTATAGACTATAGAGATACTATAGAGACACTATACATATACTATAGAGATAATAGACTATAGAGAGACTATAAAGAGACTATAGAGAGACTTTAGACTACAGAGATACTATAGAGAGACTATAGACTACAGAGATACTATAGACTATAGACTATAGAGATACTATAGAGGTAATAGACTCTGGAGATACTTTAGACTACAGAGATACTATAGAGAGACTATAGACTACAGAGATACTATAGACTATAGACTATAGAGATACTATAGAGATAATAGACTATAGAGATACTATAGAGATAATAGACTATAGAGAGACTTTAGACTACAGAGATACTATAGAGAGACTATAGACTACAGAGATACTATAGACTATAGACTATAGAGATACTATAGAGGTAATAGACTATAGAGAGACTTTAGACTACAGAGATACTATAGAGATAATAGACTATAGAGAGACTTTAGACTACAGAGATACTATAGAGAGACTATAGAGAGAATATAGACTATAAAGAGACTATAGAGAGACTATAGAGAGACTATAGACTACAGAGATACTATAGACAGACTATAGACTATATAGATACTATAGAGAGACTATAGAGAGACTATAAACTATAGAGAGAATATAGACTATAAAGAGTCTATAGACTATAGAGAGACTATAGAGGGACTATAGAGAGACTATAGACTATAGAGATACTATAGAGAGACTATAGAGAGACTATAGACTATAGAGAGCCTATAAAGAGACTATAGACTATAGAGATACTATAGAGACTATAGACTATAGAGATACTATAGAGAGACTATAGAGAGACTATAGACTATAGAGATACTATAGAGACTATAGACTATAGAGAGACTATAGACTATATATATACTATAGAGAGACTATAGAGAGACTATAGACTATAGAGATACTATAGAGAGACTATAGAGAGACTATAGACTATAGAGAGACTATAGAGAGACTATAGACTATAGAGAGAATATATTGAGAGACTATAGACTACAGAGAGACAATATAGATACTATAGACATACTGTAGAGAGACTAAACTTTAGAGATACTATAGAGAGAATAGACTATAGAAACACTATGGAGAGACTATAGAGAGACTATAGAGAGACTATATTCTATAGATATACTACAGACTATAGAGAGAATATGTTAAGAGACTATAGAGAGACAATAGAGATACTATAGACTATAGAGATACTATAAAGAGTCTATAGACTATAGAGAGACTATAGACTATAGAGAGACTATTGACTATAATGATACTGTAGACTATACAGATACTATAGGGAATATAGACTATAGAGAGACTATAGAAAGATAGAATATAGAGAGACTATAGAGAAACTATGGAGATACTATAGAGATAATATAGACTACAGAGAGACTGTAGAGAAACTATAGTGTGACTGTAGAGTGACTACAGTCTTTAGAGAGACTATAGACTATAGAGAGAATATATGGAGAAAATAGACTATAGAGAGACAATAGAGAGACTACAGAGAGACTATAGACTTTAGAGAGACTACAGACGCCTAGAAAGACTACAGAGAGACTATGGAGATACTATAGAGATAACATAGACTACAGAGAGACTATAGACTATAGAGAGACGATTCAGAGACTATAGAGAGACTATAGAGAGACTATGGAGATACTATAGAGAGAATATAGACTATAGAGACACTAGAGAGACTATAGAGAGACTACAAAGAGACTATAGAGATACCATAGAGAATATAGACTATAGAGAGACTATAGAGAGACTATAAACTATAAAGAGACGATAGAGAGACTATAGACTATAGAGAGACAAAATAAATACTATAGACTATAGAGAGACTATAGAGATACTATAAACTATAGAGATACTATAGAGAGAATAGGCTATAGAGAGATTATAGACTATAGAGAGACTATAGACTAAAGAGAGACAATTGAATGACTATGGAGATACTATAGAGAAAATAGACTATAGAGAGACTATAGACTATAGATATACTATAGAGAGAATAGACTATACAGAGACTATAGGCTATATATATAATATAGAGAGAATAGACTAAAGAGAGACCATATAATATAGAGATACTATAGAGAGGCTATACACTATAGAGAGACTATAGTGATACTATAGAGAGACTGTAGACAGACTATAGACTATAGAGATACTATAGAGACAATATACTATAGAGAGACTATAGAGATACTATAGAGATAATAGACTATGGAGATACTTTAGACTACAGAGATACTATAGAGAGACTACAGAGATACTATAGAGAGACTGTAGACAGACTATAGACTATAGAGATACTATAGAGACATTATACTATAGAGAGACTATAGAGATACTATAGAGATAATAGACTATGGAGATACTTTAGACTATAGAGATACTATAGAGACACTATACATATACTATAGAGATAATAGACTATAGAGAGACTATAAAGAGACTATAAGAGACTTTAGACTACAGAGATACTATAGAGAGTCTATAGACTACAGAGATACTATAGACTATAGACTATAGAGATACTATAGAGGTAATATACTATGGAGATACTTTAGACTACAGAGATACTATAGAGAGACTATAGACTACAGAGATACTATAGACTATAGACTATAGAGATACTATAGAGATAATAGACTATAGAGATACTTTAGACTACAGAGATACTATAGAGAGACTATAGACTACAGAGATACTATAGACTATAGACTATAGAGATACTATAGAGGTAATAGACTATAGAGAGACTTTAGACTACAGAGATACTATAGAGATAATAGACTATAGAGAGACTTTAGACTACAGAGATACTATAGAGAGACTATAGAGAGAATATAGACTATATGGAGACTATAGACTATAGAGAGACTATAGAGATACTATAGACTACAGAGAGACTATAGAGAGACTATAGACTATAGAGAGACTATAGAGAGACTATAGACTATAGAGAGACTATAGACTATAGAGATACTTTAGACTATAGAGATACTATAGAGACACTATACATATACTATAGAGATAAAAGACTATAGAGAGATTATAAAGAGACTATAGAGAGACTTTAGACTACAGAGATACTATAGAGAGACTATAGACTATAGAGAGACTATAGACTATAGAGATACTATAGAGACACTATACATATACTATAGAGATAATAGACTATAGAGAGACTATAAAGAGACTATAGAGAGACTTTAGACTACAGAGATACTATAGAGAGACTATAGACTACAGAGATACTATAGACTATAGACTATAGAGATACTTTAGAGGTAATAGACTCTGGGAGATACTTTTAGACTACAGAGATACTATAGAGAGACTATAGACTACAGAGATACTATAGACTATAGACTATAGAGATACTATAGAGATAATAGACTATAGAGATACTATAGAGATAATAGACTATAGAGAGACTTTAGACTACAGAGATACTATAGAGAGACTATAGACTACAGTGATACTATAGACTATAGACTATAGAGATACTATAGAGGTAATAGACTATAGAGAGACTTTAGACTACAGAGATACTATAGAGATAATAGACTATAGAGACTTTAGACTACAGAGATACTATAGAGAGACTATAGAGAGAATATAGACTATAAAGAGACTATAGACTATAGAGAGACTATAGACTACAGAGATACTATAGAGAGACTATAGACTATATAGATACTATAGAGAGACTATAGAGAGACTATAAACTATAGAGAGAATATAGACTATAAAGAGTCTATAGACTATAGAGAGACTATAGAGGGACTATAGAGAGACTATAGACTATAGAGATACTATAGAGAGACTATAGAGAGACTATAGACTATAGAGAGCCTATAAAGAGACTATAGACTATAGAGATACTATAGAGACTATAGACTATAGAGATACTATAGAGAGACTATAGAGAGACTATAGACTATAGAGATACTATAGAGACTATAGACTATAGAGAGACTATAGACTATATATATACTATAGAGAGACTATAGAGAGACTATAGACTATAGAGATACTATAGAGAGACTATAGAGACTATAGACTATAGAGAGACTATAGAGACTTATAGACTATAGAGAGAATATATTGAGAGACTATAGACTACAGAGAGACAATATAGATACTAGTAGACATACTGTAGAGAGACTAAACTTTAGAGATACTATAGAGAGAATAGACTATAGAAACACTATGGAGAGACTATAGAGAGACTATAGAGAGACTATATTCTATAGATATACTACAGACTATAGAGAGAATATGTTACAGTTTTTTTGGATTGCTTACACTAAAATTAAAAGTAGTACACTATTAGCAAAACCTTACACTCAAGAAGCAAAACATCAGCCCATATTTGCACAACTATAAGCACATTGTCAACCTTACACTTGTTGCAAAACTCTACACAGTGATTTGCAAAACACTAAACACACTTAACATACATTACACACAAAAATCTATCTGAAGTCACGTCCTTGCAATACCAAAGCACTGACTGTCAAATTACCACACCGTCCAACCAATTGGTTCAACACAGTCATCAGGTGTGCAAACACTCGTTTGCTTAATTGTAGACACACCAATCAGGTGTATAAGCACTATAAAAAGCAGCAGGTGAGTTCATCGGTCTTCAAGCACAATGGAAAGAAAGTCGAGAAAGAGTAAGACGAGGGAGGAGAGGAGGAGAGGGACGGAGGGAACGAGGAGAGGAGGCGAGGAGAAGCGAGGAGAACGAGGAGGGACGAGGAGGACGAGGGAGAAGCAGGAGGAGCGAGGAGGACGAGGAGGAGAACGAGGAGAGGAGGAGGAGGAGGAAGGGGAGGAAGAGGAAGAGGAAGAGGAAGAGGGAAGACAAGAAGGTGCTCAAAGAGGACCGAATCTGACAAATGAGATCCGCGCAACACTGGTTGACCACATTGTCAACCACGGCCTGACGCTGAGGGAGGCTGGACTGCAGTACAGCCAAATCTAAGCCGATATACAGTGGCAAGTGTGATGAGAACATTTCGACTGGAAAATAGGTATTGTAAAAATATCATCATATCAAAAAACATCTGCACGGTTTCAGTAACTGCTTATGGTACTATATTCTATGCACTATCAGCACTTCTGTTACCTTTTCCTGTGAAATTACTGTACTATTGTATACTGTTTTTTTTTCTACATAGGATTGAGGTCAGGGACGACAAGGGAAGGCCTCCTATGTTCACAGAACAGCAAAGAGAGGGAGATAGTAAACATGAGTTTTGGCCAACAATGCTATAACACTCAAGCAGCTCCAAGCTAACATTGTCAATAACCACGCCATTTTCAACGATATCCATCAGGTCTCAACATCAACACTGGCACGCATCCTAAAAAAATAACATATTCAAATGAAGCAAATTTATCGAGTGCCTTTGGAGCGCAATTCCTAAAGGGTGAAAGCGACTGCGGCATGATTATGCAGAGGTATGTATTCACTTTAGCAGTGTGATCTTGCATACTGTCTCATAATCTTTTACTGTACTGTAATATGTATACTAGATCTACACTGAACTACACAATTTTTGCCTGACACTGTTTTTCAGAGAGTTTTACGAATGGATGGAGAGGAGATCCAGCATGAGTTCATTTACGTAGATGAGGCTGGGTTCAACCTGGCGAGAACACGAAGGAGGAAGAAACATCATTGGCCACAGGGCTATAGTCAATGTCCCAGGGCAACGTGGGGGTAATATAACACTCTGTGCAGCCATTACACAGAATGGGGTCCTCCACCGCCATGCCCATATGGGCCCTTACAACACAGCACTCATACTTACATTCTTGGACCAATTGCACAACATAACAGCAGCAAATCAAATCGATCATATGCAATACATTGTTGTCTGGGACAATGTGTCTTTCCACCGCTCTGCTCTGGTTTAGAACTGGTTTCAGCAACATCCACATTTCACCGTCCTATATCTTCCACCATACTCTCCATTCCCTCAACCCTATAGAAGAGTTTTCTCGGCATGGCGGTGGAAGGTATATGATCTCCGTCTCCAGGCTGAGGTACCCCTCATCCAAGCCATGGAGGAGGCCTGTGACCAGATGGAGGTAGCAGCAATGCAAGGATGGATTCGTCATTCAAGACGTTTCTTTCCAAGGTGTCTTGCTAACGACAACATTGCCTGCGATGTTGATGAAATTCTCTGGCCAGATCCAGCTAGGCGAAGAGACAATGTCTAGTTATTTTTTTTAATTTTTTGAACTTACAATACGTAAAGTGACGTTTGGTTACAGTATTATGAATCTCCATGTCAACATTTTGGGCGAGTTGAGAAATAAATGAGTTTCTTCAGTCTGCAACATTGGTCTTGTGTAGTGTTTGGTGAATTTACATTATATTTGTACTTTGTTGAGAGTAGCCTACTCTAATCATAGGGAAGTAGAAGTGCTAAAAGTGTTTTAGGTTTATCACAGCAGAGTGTAACTACGTGCAAACAGAGTATAGTATTGTGAAACGTGTGTGTTTCATATGGTAACAAAGTGTGGTTTTTAAAAAGAAGTGTATAGTTTTTACAAGAGTGTTTAATTTTGCAAAGGATCTGTAGTGTTTTGCTAATTGGGTGTGTGGTTGTGCTAATTGTGTGTAGTGTTTTGAAAACACGGGCCCTGTTTTGGAAATCGTGCTTAAGCAATCAAAAAAAAACTGTAAGAGACTATAGAGAGACAATAGAGATACTATAGACTATAGAGATACTATAAAGAGTCTATAGACTATAGAGAGACTATAGACTATAGAGAGACTATTGACTATAATGATACTGTAGACTATACAGATACTATAGGGAATATAGACTATAGAGAGACTATAGAAAGATAGAATATAGAGAGACTATAGAGAGACTATGGAGATACTATAGAGATAATATAGACTACAGAGAGACTGTAGAGAAACTATAGTGTGACTGTAGAGTGACTACAGTCTTTAGAGAGACTATAGACTATAGAGAGAATATATGGAGAAAATAGACTATAGAGAGACAATAGAGAGACTACAGAGAGACTATAGACTTTAGAGAGACTACAGACGCCCTAGAAAGACTACAGAGAGACTATGGAGATACTATAGAGATAACATAGACTACAGAGAGACTATAGACTATAGAGAGACGATTCAGAGACTATAGAGAGACTATAGAGAGACTATGGAGATACTATAGAGAGAATATAGACTATAGAGACACTAGAGAGACTATAGAGAGACTACAAAGAGACTATAGAGATACCATAGAGAATATAGACTATAGAGAGACTATAGAGAGACTATAAACTATAAAGAGACGATAGAGAGACTATAGACTATAGAGAGACAAAATAAATACTATAGACTATAGAGAGACTATAGAGATACTATAAACTATAGAGATACTATAGAGAGAATAGGCTATAGAGAGATTATAGACTATAGAGAGACTATAGACTAAAGAGAGACAATTGAATGACTATGGAGATACTATAGAGAAAATAGACTATAGAGAGACTATAGACTATAGATATACTATAGAGAGAATAGACTATACAGAGACTATAGGCTATATATATAATATAGAGAGAATAGACTAAAGAGAGACCATATAATATAGAGATACTATAGAGAGGCTATACACTATAGAGAGACTATAGTGATACTATAGAGAGACTGTAGACAGACTATAGACTATAGAGATACTATAGAGACAATATACTATAGAGAGACTATAGAGATACTATAGAGATAATAGACTATGGAGATACTTTAGACTACAGAGATACTATAGAGAGACTACAGAGATACTATAGAGAGACTGTAGACAGACTATAGACTATAGAGATACTATAGAGACATTATACTATAGAGAGACTATAGAGATACTATAGAGATAATAGACTATGGAGATACTTTAGACTATAGAGATACTATAGAGACACTATACATATACTATAGAGATAATAGACTATAGAGAGACTATAAAGAGACTATAGAGAGACTTTAGACTACAGAGATACTATAGAGAGTCTATAGACTACAGAGATACTATAGACTATAGACTATAGAGATACTATAGAGGTAATATACTATGGAGATACTTTAGACTACAGAGATACTATAGAGAGACTATAGACTACAGAGATACTATAGACTATAGACTATAGAGATACTATAGAGATAATAGACTATAGAGATACTTTAGACTACAGAGATACTATAGAGAGACTATAGACTACAGAGATACTATAGACTATAGACTATAGAGATACTATAGAGGTAATAGACTATAGAGAGACTTTAGACTACAGAGATACTATAGAGATAATAGACTATAGAGAGACTTTAGACTACAGAGATACTATAGAGAGACTATAGAGAGAATATAGACTATATGGAGACTATAGACTATAGAGAGACTATAGAGAGACTATAGACTATAGAGAGACTATAGAGAGACTATAGACTATAGAGAGACTATAGAGAGACTATAGACTATAGAGAGACTATAGACTATAGAGATACTTTAGACTATAGAGATACTATAGAGACACTATACATATACTATAGAGATAAAAGACTATAGAGAGATTATAAAGAGACTATAGAGAGACTTTAGACTACAGAGATACTATAGAGAGACTATAGACTATAGAGAGACTATAGACTATAGAGATACTATAGAGACACTATACATATACTATAGAGATAATAGACTATAGAGAGACTATAAAGAGACTATAGAGAGACTTTAGACTACAGAGATACTATAGAGAGACTATAGACTACAGAGATACTATAGACTATAGACTATAGAGATACTTTAGAGGTAATAGACTCTGGAGATACTTTAGACTACAGAGATACTATAGAGAGACTATAGACTACAGAGATACTATAGACTATAGACTATAGAGATACTATAGAGATAATAGACTATAGAGAGACTTTAGACTACAGAGATACTATAGAGAGACTATAGACTACAGAGATACTATAGACTATAGACTATAGAGATACTATAGAGGTAATAGACTATAGAGAGACTTTAGACTACAGAGATACTATAGAGATAATAGACTATAGAGAGACTTTAGACTACAGAGATACTATAGAGAGACTATAGAGAGAATATAGACTATAAAGAGACTATAGACTATAGAGAGACTATAGAGAGACTATAGACTATAGAGAGACTATAGAGAGACTATAGACTATAGAGAGACTATAGACTATAGAGAGACTATAGACTATAGAGATACTATAGAGACACTATACATATACTATAGAGATAATAGACTATAGAGAGACTATAAAGAGACTATAGACTATAAAGAGACTATAGACTATAGAGAGACTATAAAGAGACTATAGAGATAATAGACTATAGAGAGACTATAGACTACAGAGATACTATAGAGAGACTATAGACTATATAGATACTATAGAGATACTATAGAGAGACTATAAACTATAGAGAGAATATAGACTATAAAGAGACTATAGACTATAGAGAGACTATAGAGGGACTATAGAGATACTATAGACTATAGAGATACTATAGAGAGACTATAGACTATAGAGATACTATAGAGAGACTATAGAGAGACTATAGACTATAGAGAGACTATAGAGAGACTATAGACTATAGAGATACTACAGAGACTATAGACTATAGAGATACTATAGAGAGACTATAGAGAGACTATAGACTATAGAGATACTATAGAGACTATAGACTATAGAGAGACTATAGACTATAGAGATACTATAGAGAGACTATAGACTATAGAGATACTATAGAGAGACTATAAAGAGACTATAGACTATAGAGAGACTATAGAGAGACTATAGACTATAGAGAGAATATATTGAGAGACTATAGACTACAGAGAGACAATATAGATACTATAGACATACTATAGAGAGACTAAACTTTAGAGATACTGTAGAGAGAATAGATTATAGAGACACTATGGAGAGACTATAGAGAGACTATAGAGAGACTATATTCTATAGATATACTACAGACTATAGAGAGAATATGTTAAGAGACTATAGAGAGACTATAGACTATAGAGAGACTATAGACTATAGAGATACTATAGAGAGACTATAGAGAGACTATAGACTATAGAGAGACTATAGACTATAGAGAGAATATATTGAGAGACTATAGACTACAGAGAGACAATATAGATACTATAGACATACTATAGAGAGACTAAACTTTAGAGATACTGTAGAGAGAATAGACTATAGAGACACTATGGAGAGACTATAGAGAGACTATAGAGAGACTATATTCTATAGATAGACTACAGACTATAGAGAGAATATGTTAAGAGACTATAGAGAGACAATAGAGATACTATAGACTATAGAGATACTATAAAGAGTCTATAGACTATAGAGAGACTATAGAGAGACTCTAGAGAGACTCTAGAGATAACACAGAGATAACACAGAGAGAAGACACAGGGGTATGACTGCCTAGCAGACACACAGGCAAGCAGGGAGGTGGATTGGTGAGGAGTTAGCTATTTTGTTGTTGTAAGAATTGACCTGAGCTAAGCAGGTAAGAGGGTATAGAGTTTAGAACACAGGTATATAGTTCAATAGATAGGCACAGAGTAGAGGCAAGGATGTACACAGGGAGTACAGGCATGTGTGACAGACATACTGGCGTCTGGCTGTCTCTTGTGTGTGGGATTCATCTTTGCCCAGCAGGCAGTGTTGGACCATATGGTCCTTAGAGATTCCTGAAACTCCACACACACACACACACACACACACACACACACCACCTTCTGCGCTCTTGCTGCAGCACCATGCAGACAGAACTTCCTCATCCCAACTGGTGCGTGTGTGAGTGTATGTGTGTGTGTGTGTACATGAGGAGGAGCCATCTGCTTCCCATGCTCTGTCCTGGAGACTCACAGGCAGACTAGCATCTTTACCAGAGACACTGGCTCAGGGATAAACACAGAAACACACACACTCAGCACATCAAACTTTAGAAACAGACATCACTTACGATTTACAGTACACAGGCCTACAAACACACACAATAAAAACCTCAGGACAATCAGTCATTCCTTAGACAGGAAGTATGAAGCAGCTGATCCAAAAGTAAAGTCCCAAACTTCCACCTTACCCCCACTCCCCTCCTGTCTCTTCCCAGCAGAAGCCCCCCGGGGCTGGGGACAGGTTTGCACTATAAGGGGGGCTGGCTGGAGGTCCACTAAGCCCCTCAGTGCCCATATGGTCCGGAAACTTAGGCAGAAAGACTGGAGAGAGGGAGAGGTAATTATGGTCGGGGGTTGTAAGTGTGTGGTCGAGGGTTGTATGTGGTCATGGGTTGTATGTGTGTGGTCCGGGGTTGTATGTGTGTGGTCCGGGGTTGTATGTGTGTGTTTGTAGCATGGGAGAGCCTTGTATGTGTGTAGTGTGGGAAAGGGTTGGGGTTTGTTTGAAGTTACCAAGAGCACTCTGACTGTGTGTGTGTGTGTGTGTGTGTGTGTGTGTGTGTGTGTGTGTGTGTGTGTGTGTGTGTGTGTGTGTGTGTGTGTGTGTGTGTCAGTGTAAATAAATAAAGACAAGTAATAATAACTGTGTCATATGATCTGCCTGCACAGTAATGCTAATGACATTAGCCTGCCTGAGAGAGGGATATCAAACCAGTCGCACGCCCCCTCTCTCTCCTCTCCTCTCCTCTCCTCTCCTCTCTCTCTCCTCTCTCTCTCCTCTCCTTCATTATTTCCGTCTTGCTGTCTGTTCTCTGTTCTCTCTCTCTCTCATATGCTTCTATGCTTCCATTCACCTCTGCAATACACATTCCAAAGACGGCATCCAAGCCTTTACCCTTTACATTCACACTCTGATCAATCACATCTGAATCACTTCACTCACAAGTTCCTGTGTGCCCCAACAAGTCTAGAAACATTTACCCTTTACATTCACCCTCTGACTAATTACAGGACATGGAGACTAGTGACTGGTGGAGACGGACTCATTACATTCATTAGGGAAGGAAAGGTTTGTTTTAGCTGGTCACTGACTTACAGGCCAGTTTCAGCAACACAGAGGTGCTTGTATTGGACGTGCTCCATGCATTTCTCCACATTGTGTTGCACTGTTGACATGTTTGACCCGACAGGACCCAGACAACTATATCTAACAGAGCCAGACAACAATACCCAACAACACAGCTGCTACTGCTGAGATGACCTGAACTTTGACCTGCAACACATCCCAACTAGTCAAAATGTCCTTAGGTACCCTGGGGAAAGGCTGTGGTTGAGGGTGAGAAGCTGGAGAGGAAGGGCGAGAGAGGAGAATGGATGACAATGGAGGAGCAAGAGTGACAGAGAGAGGGAGAGCAAGAGAGAGAGAGGGAGAGCAAGAGAGATGGAGAGAGGGAGAGCAAGAGAGACAGAGAAAGGGAGGGCAAGAGAGATGGAGAAAGGGAGAGGGGGAGAGAGGGAGGGCAAGAGAGAGCGAGGGAGAGACGAAGAGCAAGAGACATGGAGAGCGAGAGAGAGACAGAGACAGAGACAGAGACAGAGAGAGAGAGAGAGAGAGAGAGAGAGAGAGAGAGAGAGAGAGAGAGAGAGAGAGAGAGAGAGAGAGAGAGAGAGAGAAGGAACAGGTATAAAGGAGAGCCTAAGGAACACAGCAGACAAAGAGGGTGTAAGAGATTGAGGGAGAGAAAAGAAAGGGAGCTCCACACGGAGTCAGCCAGCAGGACAGGAAGTCTCAGACGGAGACGCCCTTCCTTCCTGTCAACGCTGGGGTCCCCGAGATTGGAGACCATTTACACAGAGATACCCCACACAGGAGACCATTTACACAGACACACACAACACAGGAGACCAATTACACAGAGACACACAACACAGGAGACCATTTACACAGAGACACAGCCACAGGCACTACACATCACACCATACAGACAGGCACTAAAGCCACACACACCACACGCCACAAACACACAGCCAGAGACATTAACATATCACAGGCACAGAATTCCATGTGTCACAAGAGACTTATTCCACAGCTCCGAACAGGATATGTGAAATTTCCTTCTCATGGCCTTGTATCAGAAATCAATTCACTGAGGAGGGTCAATAGGTTCAAGATGTCATATAGGGATATTATCTCCACATCGCTCTTGCTTAAATGCGCGCGTGTGTCTGTGTACTGTACACACACATCAGGAAAAAACTGAACATCCCTGAAGTCAGGTTTCAGCGAAAACAAGAGCCTGATGAGTGATGACTCATGTGGTCATAATCTGGTTTTACAAGTCAACAGAGCGTTGGTTTTGTTGCATTGTCTGACTATCACAATACAATAAATATTGTCCTCATAGACATCAGTTTTAAACAAAAGACGGTATCATCTCAAGGAAGTGTGTGTGTGTGTACAGTGTGTGATTAACAGTCACAGATAAGCCTTGTGGTAAACCCCATCCGAGGATGCCAGAGTATCTCCACAGAGTCTTTGGTATCTCTCTCACTGGCATACTACCACAGGAAGTGTAACATAATGAATCACCTTGGCCTTCACTGACACCTGCCCTACAAACATACAGCTGGAATTAACAAATTTCTGTTTCTAAAAGTTAAAATAAACAATTTATGCTTTTTGTGTCTGTATGTGCCTCTAACCATATTGATGGTATAGACACCAACCAGACAGTTTATTAGGTACACCATCTAGTACTGAGTTGGAACCCTCTTTGCCTACGGAACACCCTGAATTATTCGTGGCATTGATTCTACAAGGTGTCGGAAAAATGTGTTGCTCAATTGTTATCAAGGGACCAAACATGTGCCAGGAAAACATTCCCCACATCAGTATACCACCACCATGCAAAATCCTGACGCAACTGGGATTCGTCGGAACAGGCTTCTCTCTCTCTCTCTCTCTCTCTCTCTCTCTCTCTCTCTCTCTCTCTCTCTCTCTCTCTCTCTCTCTCTCTCTCTCTCTCTCTCTCTCTCTCTCCCCCCCCCCCCCCTCTCTCTCTCTCTCTCTCTCTCTCTCTCTCTCTCTCTCTCTCTCTCTCTCTCTCTCTCTCTCTCTCTCTCTCTCTCTCTCTCTCTCTCTCTCTCTCTCTCTCTCTCTCTCTCTCTCTCTCTCTCTCTCTCTCTCTCTCTCTCTCTCATTTTAATTTAAGGGCTTTATTGGCATGGGAAACGTGTGTTAACATTGCCAAAGCAAGTGAAGTAGTAAACAAAAGTGAAATAAACAATAAATATTAACAGTAAACATTACACTCAGAAGTTTCAAAAGAATAAAGACATTTCAAATGTCATATTATGTCTATATACAGTGTTGTAACAATGTGCAAATAGTTAAAGTACAAATGGGAAAATAAATTAACATAAATATGGGTTGTATTTACAATGGTGTTTGTTCTTCACTGGTTGCTCTTTTCTTGTGGCAACAGGTCACAAATCTTGCAGCTGTGATGGCACACTGTGGTTTTTCACCCAGTAGATAAGGGAGTTTATCAAAATTGGGTTTGTTTTCGAATTCTTTGTGGATCGCTGTAATCTGAGGGAAATATGTGTCTCTAATATGGTCATACATTTGGCAGGAGGTTAGGAAGTGCAGCTCAGTTTCCACCTCATTTTTGTGGGCAGTGTGCACATAGCCTGTCTTCTCTTGAGAGCCAGGTCTGCCTACGGCGGCCTTTCTCAATAGCAAGGCTATGCTCACTGAGTCTGTACATAGTCAAAGCTTTCCTTAAGTTTGGGTCAGTCACAGTGGTCAGGTATTCTGCAACTGTGTACTCTCTGTTTAGGGCCAAATAGCATTCTAGTTTGCTCTGTTTTTTTGTTTGTTCTTTCCAATGTGTCAAGTAATTCTCTTTTTGTTTTCTCATGATTTGATTGGGTCTAGTTGTGTTGTTGTTGTCCTGGGGCTGTGTGGGGTCTGTTTGTGTTTGTGAACAGAGCCCCAGGACAAGCTTACTTAGGGGACTCTTCTCCAAGTTCATCTCTCTGTAGGTGATGGCTTTGTTATGGAAGGTTTGGGAATCGCTTCCTTTTAAGTGGTTATAGAATTTAATCTCTCTCTCTCTCTCATTTTGTGTTTTACGTTGTACACTGAGGATATTTTTGCAGAATTCTTCATGCAGAGTCTCAATCTGGGGTTTGTCCCATTTTGTGAATTCTTGGTTGGTGAGCGGACCCCAGACCTCACAACCATAAAGGCCAATCGGTTCTATAACTGATTCAAGTATTTTAAGCCAGATCCTAATTGGTATGTTGAATTTTATGTTCCTTTTGATGGCATAGAAGGCCCTCCTTGCCTTCTCTCTCAGATTGTTCACAGCTTTGTGGAAGTTACCTGTGGCGCTGATGTTTAGGCCGAGGTATATATCGTTTTTATGTGTGCTCTAGGTCAACAGTGTCAACATGGAATTTGTATTTGTGGTCATGGCAACTGGACCTTTTTTGGAACACCATTATTTTTGTCTTACTGAGATTTACTGTCAGGGCCCAGGTCTGACATAATCTGTGCAGAAGATCTAGGTGCTGCTGTAGGCCCTCCTTGGTTGGTGACAGAAGCACCAGATCATCAGCAAAAGGTAGACATTTGACTTAGATTCTAGTGGGGTGAGGCCGGGTGCTGCAGACTGTTCTAGTGCCCTCGCCAATTTGTTGATATATATGTTGAAGAGGGTGGGGCTTAAGCTGAATCCCTGTCTCACCCCACGGCCCTGGGTAAACGTACAAAATCAGCAGGGGATCAAATACTTTTTTCCCTCACTGTATACACACCTGTTCTGAAAGGCCCCAGAGTCTGCAACACCACTAAGCAAGGGGCACCACCAAGCAAGTGACACAATGAAGACAAAGGAGCTCTCCAAACAGGTCAGGGAAAAAGTTGTGGAGAAGTACAGATCAAAGTTGGGTTATACAAAAATATCAAAATCTTTGAACATCCCACGGAGCACCATTAAATCCATTATAAAAAATTGAAAGAATATGGCACCACAACAAACCTGCCAAGAGAGGGCCGCCCATTAAAACTCAGGGACCAGGCAAGGAGGGCATTAATCAGAGAGGCAACAAAGATACCAAAGATAACCCTGAAGGAGCTGCAAAGCTCCACAGTGGAGATTGGAGTATCTGTCTGTAGGACCACTTTAAGCTGTACACTCCACAGAGCTGGGCTTTACAGAAGAGTCGCCAGAAAAAAGCCATTGCTTAAAGAAAAAAATAAGCAAACACATTTGGTGTTCGCCAAAACGCATGTGGGAGACTCCCCAAACATATGGAAGAAGGTACCCTGGTCAGATGAGACTAAAACTGAGCTTTTTGGCCATCAAGGAAAACATTATGTCTGGCGCAAACCCAACACCTCTCATCACCCGAGAATGCCATCCCCACAGTGAAGCATTGTGGTGGCAGCATCATGCTGTGTGGATGTTTTCATCGGCAGGGACTGGGAATATGGTCAGAATTGAAGGAATAATTAATGGCGCTAAATACAGGGAAATTCTTGAGGGAAACCTGTTTCAGTCTTCCAGAGATTTGAGACTGGGACGGAGGTTCACCTTCCAGCAGGACAATGACCCTAAGCATACTGCTAAAGCAACACTCGAGTGGTTTAAGGGGAAACATTTAAATGTATTGGAATGGCCAATTGAGAATCTGTGGTATGACTTAATGATTGCTGTACCCCAGCGGAACCCATCCAACTTGAAGGAGCTGGAGCAGTTTTGCCTTGAAGAATGGGCAAAAATCCCAGTGGCTAGATGTGCCAAGCTTATAGAGACATACCCCAAGAGACTTGAAGCTGTAATTGCTGCAAAAGGTGGCTCTACAAAGTATTGACTTTGGTGGGGTGAATAGTTATGCACGCTCAAGTTTTCTGTTTTTCTGTCTTATTTCTTGTTTGTTTCACAATAAAAAATATTTTGCATCTTCAAAGTGGTAGGCATGTTGTGTAAATCAAATGATACAAACCCCCCCAAAATCCATGTTAATTCCAGGTTGTAAGGCAACAAAATAGGAAAAATGCCAAGGGGGGTGAATACTTTCGCAAGACACTGTAATTAACAACTCTATATCACTGGGTTAGATCCAGGGTGTGCTTTAACTAACAACTCTATGTAACCCTCTCACCAGGCTCGAATTAGACTCTCACGATTGTACCGTACTTAGAATATCTGAACAGCATGGGATATTAGGTGAGAAGGACATCTCCAATAAGAATCCCTATTGTAAACTTGCTAGGGTGAATGACAAATAGGGTATTAACTTCAGATAAAATGATTATAGACTTGGTTATTATTATACGGATATGCTTTCCCATGCATTAAATGAAACTGAAACAGTAAATGACTCCACCAATACAACAGACAAAAGGATCTATATTATCACATTTTCAATGTACCACTTCAAAATAAATAAAAATAATAAACCCCAATGATTTTTCTACAACCCATGTCCAAATTACTTGCAAGCTTGCTCAAACCCTGGGCGCGCGTTGGAGCTCCAAAAAAATTACGACATACATAAAGTCCTGAAGTCCACCCCACATTTGTAGTTACTCACTACTCGTAGATAATGCCTCATCAAAGTATAGCAGTTCCGTGCAGGTGTCCTCACAAGATCCACAGCAAACATAGCTATCAATGCAGCCAATACAATTCTCTCCAAGTCTTGCACGATGCTAGGCTAACCTCGAGGATGTCGAATGTCACCACAATGCTAAGGCAGGATTTGTCACCACAATAATAAAATCAGGATTTCCCTTCAAAAAACAAAACTCTGTAGGTATGATTTTGTTCTCTCTTTATCGTTTCCTTTATTCGTTTTTCTTCACCAACACCAATAACGTCTCTCTTCTTTTCTTTCAAACTTTCCCCCTCTTTTTCCCAGCAACCAGTCCACTCTCCCAAAACTTAACAAGCTACCTCATTGGTCAAAACAAGATACATGGGAAATTAAACTTAAAAGTAAACCAACCTATTCACTTGTACATTAAAGAAACATTGCTTCAAACGAAATGCATTAACGACATTACTAATCAGGAGCAATTCGATCACCTTTTAAATCTAATACCAATTAATTATAACAAATCAACTCTATACTTGGTTTTAGCAAGGGTATTAAATCTATATCACTGGGTTAGATCCAGGGTGTTCCTTAACAACACTATATCACTGGGTTAGATCCAGGGGGTGCTGTAACTAACAACTCTATATCACTGGGTTAGATCCAGGGTATGCTGTAACAACTCTATATCACTAGGTTAGATCCAGGGTATGCTGTAACAACACCATATCACTGGGTTAGATCCAGGGTATACTGTAACTAACAACACCATATCACTGGGTTAGATCCAGGGTGTACTTTAACAACACCATATCACTGGGTTAGATCCAGGGTGTACTTTAACAACACCATATCACTAGGTTAGATCCAGGGTATGCTGTAACAACTATAGTGCTGGGGTTGACTGCCCAGAATAATCTGTGTACTAGGGTAAGGGGGTGTCTGGGTTCTGTTTAGACAAGGCTCTCTCTCCTTCATCGATTCCTCCATCTATTCAACTCCCCCTCCCTCTCTGTAAAATTCAGTGCCAGCTCTCTCTCTCCCCTTTATCTACTCGATACCTTCCAAATATGCTACATCCTCTCTCCTGTCCTCTCTCCTATCCTCTCTCCTTCCCTCTCTCCTTCCCTCTCCCCTGTCCTCTCTCCTGTCCTCTCTCCTTCCCTCTCTCCTTCCCTCTCTCCTGTCCTCTCTCCTTCCCTCTCTCCTGTCCTCTCTCCTTCCCTCTCTCCTGTCCTCTCTCCTGTCCTCTCTCTTTCCCTCTCTCACAGCAGCAGTGGAGGATCCTCAGAGGAGGAAGGGGAGGACCATCCTCCTCAGTGAATTTCATAAAAAATATATTTTTTAAACATTAAAAAAGTTCTCATTTTTAGATAAAACTATACTAAATATAATCACGTAACCAAATAATTGATTAAAACACACTATTTTGCAAATTGTCTACAGTAGCCTCAACAGCACTCTGTAGGGTAGCATCATGGTGTAGCCGGAGGACAGCTAGCTTCCGTCCTCCTCTAAGTACATTGACTTCAATACAAAACCTAGGAGGCTCATGGTTCTCACCCCCTTCCATAGACTTACACAGTAATTATGACAACTTCCGGAGGATGTCCTCCAACCTATCAGAGCTCTTGCAGCATGAACTGACATGTTGTCCACCCAATCAAAGGATCAGAGAATGAATCTAGTACTGAAAGCATAAGCTACAGCTAGCTAGCACTGCAGTGCATAACATGTGGTGAGTAGTTGACTCAAAGAGAGAGAAAAAAAATAGTTCAACAGTTTTTGAAATAATTAATATCTTCCTAAATGAAGGAGAAGCAAGAGAGAAATAGAGAGAGAGCGAGCTTGTCCTTTTTTTTTCACTTTCAGTTTCACTTACTTAGCTAGCAAATGCAGCTAGCTAGTTTAGCCTACTGAAACACCCTGCTCAAACAGAGGGATGCATTGTTAGCTAGCTGGATATGACTATCCAACACAACACTGGAACTGTTCCATGTCAAGGTAAGCTTTTGGTTTTACTAATTTATTGCCACCGGGGCCCGCCGGTGTAACTGCTTACTGACTGTACACTAACGTTACTGCATGATTAAAGCGGGTTTACTAACACATTAGTTATATTAGCTATGCTGACTATGACGTCACTTTAGCTAATATGGTGACAACACTGTAGGCTGTGTGTAGTGGCTTGGCTTGGAAAGGTTTTTTTTCCGCCTGGTCACATACAGCTGATGTGTTGTGCATTGAAGTCCACAAGCAAAGGGAAGAGGTGAGAGGAGGAGAGTAACGTAGATGCGAGAAGGAATACAACGTGGCCGCTATAAAACTGTGAACTGTGTTTACATGTGATCAGGGGTGTATTCATTCCGACGATTCTGTTTAAAAAACTTTTCTTAAACAGAAGCAAACAGGGATAGACATACCTGAATTTGTCCAGTAGAAACTCTTGTTTGCAACTGTTGGACTAATGATTACACCCACTATCCGCTACATGCAGGCAAGAGTGTGCAAGGCGGTATTGAATGTCACTGTCTGTCCACGTGTCACTGTTTGTCATATATATAATGTCATATCAAATGTCTCTCGACCTGTGTGCACCTACGTTGTAAACTTTCGTTCATAGGCTAGGTTGGAGCAACCTCATAATGGGTATAGGGAAAATGTAATAGAAATACAGTGAGGGGAAAAAAGTATTTGATCCCCTGCTGATTTTGTACGTTTTCCCACTGACAAAGGCATGATCAGTCTATCATTTTAATGGTAGGTTTATTTGAACAGTGAGAGACAGAATAACAACAACGAAATCCAGAAAAATGCATGTCAAAAATGTTAGAAATTGATTTGCATTTTAATGAGGGAAATAAGTATTTGACCCCTCTGCAAAACATGACTTAGTACTTGCTGGCAAAACCCTTGTAGGCAATCACAGAGGTCAGACGTTTCTTGTAGTTGGCCACCAGGTTTGCACACATCTCAGGAGGGATTTTGTCCCACTCCTCTTTGCAGATCTTCTCCAAGTCATTAAGGTTTCGAGGCTGACGTTTGGCAACTCGAACCTTCAGCTCCCTCCACATATTTTCTATGGAATTAAGGTCTGGAGACTGGCTAGGCCACTCCAGGACCTTAATGTGCTTCTTCTTGAGCCACTCCTTTGTTGCCTTGGCCGTGTGTTTTGGGTCATTGTCATGCTGGAATAACCATCCACGACCCATTTTCAATGCCCTGGCTGAGGGAAGGAGGTTCTCACCCAAGATTTGACGGTACATGGCCCCGTCCATCGTCCCTTTGATGCGGTGAAGTTGTCCTGTCCCCTTAGCAGAAAAACACCCCCAAAGCATAATGTTTCCACCTCCATGTTTGACGGTGGGGATGGTGTTCTTGGGGTCATAGGCAGCATTCCTCCTCCTCCAAACACGTCGAGTTGAGTTGATGGCAAAGAACTCGATTTTGGTCTCATCTGACCACAACACTTTCACCCAGTTCTCCTCTGAATCATTCAGATGTTCATTAGCAAACTTCAGACGGGCCTGTATATGTGCTTTCCTGAGCAGGGGGACCTTGCGGGCGCTGCAGGATTTCAGTCCTTCATGGCGTATTGTGTTACCAATTGTTTTCTTGGTGACTATGGTCCCAGCTGCCTTGAGATCATTGACAAGATCCTCCCGTGTAGTTCTGGGCTGATTCCTCACCGTTCTCATGATCATTGCAACTCCACGAGGTGAGATCTTGCATGGAGCCCCAGGCCGAGGGAGATTGACAGTTATTTTGTGTTTCTTTCATTTGCGAATAATCGCACCAACTGTTGTCACCTTCTCACCAAGCTGCTTGGCGATGGCCTTGTAGCCCATTCCAGCCTTGTGTAGGTCTACAATCTTGTCGCTGACATCCCTGGAGAGCTCTTTGGTCTTGGCCATGGTGGAGAGTTTGGAATCTGATTGATTGATTGCTTCTGTGGACAGGTGCCTTTTATACAGGTAACAAGCTGAGATTAGGAGCACTCCCTTTAAGAGTGTGCTCCTAATCTCAGCTCGTTACCTGTATAAAAGACACATGGGAGCCAGAAATCATTCTGATTGAGAGGGGGTCAAATACTTACTTCCCTCATTAAAATGCAAATCAATTTATAACATTTTTGACATGCGTTTTTCTGGATTTTTGTTGTTGTTATTCTGTCTCTCACTGTTCAAATAAACCTACCATTAAAATGATAGACTGATCATTTCTTTGTCAGTGGGCAAACGTACAAAATCAGCAGGGGATCAAATACTTTTTTCCCTCACTGTAAGGCCATCTGACACGGCACGGACCACCACTGCCCAGCAGCAAGTACATTTCGTGTGAATCAGACATGTCCTGACAGTAGAGATGGAGGAATTACAAAAATGACAGGAATTCTGGGGCATTCCGGCCCGCCAAAGTACCCCTCCTTCAGATCTGAACTGGAACGTTGCTCCCTGGGAAGACCCCAAGGAGAGTCAAGTTGCCCCTCAGAGGCTGATCCGAAGTCAGTTTTGCATTCCCCCCCCTAATAGTAAAGGTTAGGATTTGGTGGTGGGTACGGTGATCCTAGAGCAACTATCATTATGACCCACCTAAACCCTTTCAGTTTTCTGATGACCCATCAAATTCTAACCCCAGTCTCGGTCTTTAGATGAGCCTCTGACCCAACAAGAGTTGGCCATGATCCACCCACCATTTGGGAACAGCTGTTCTAAGCCTATTCTCTACTCAGCTCCAATGGGCTTTACTGCGTTCACTGTTCATCTCAAAGTATAATAACACAGCAGAATGAGATGGCAATAAGACTGGTGATTAAGCAATGATTAGGAAATTAAAAACAGCAGTCTGAAGAAACTCTGCCAAGAGCCAACAACCCAGCGCCCTGAGGAGGGGAATAAATGTGTCTGTGTGTTTGTCTCACGAGAGGGTGGGAGTGTAACTGTGTGTGTTGACAGAGAACGTGTGTTTCACAGAGAATAAAATAATCACCATAATGTCTGTGTGCTGAGTTCACCCCTCACTCCAAGCAAGACTAACAGCAGAGGCATGGCTCAAGTGTTGAAATGGTTTTGTCACTCAGGAAATGAAACCATGGTAACCCCAGCTACACTAAAATAGTAAATCAAAGCTTAGACACAGTGAAGATATTGTCACTTTCAATTTATATTTTCTAATTAGGAGTGTCAAGTAACCTGCACTGTGCTACACAGAGAGGGAAAGAGAGAGAGAGTGAGATCAGTGTGCTGACAGCACCACTAAAAAAACAAAATTGTACATGTAGGTCTAAATGTAGCTAGAACCTAATGATAACAGACACATGAACACACACTGCACATTGGCCTCAGCATACAACCCAACCTCAAAATAACCCAGTGACATCCAGAGACAAAGAGCACCCTCTAATTCAAAGAGGCGTCTATATGGTGATTAAGTACTGCCAAATACACACCACCCACTCACTCTCTCTCTCTGCTGCAACACTTCCTCTGTGACTGCTAGCCTCTGCAACAGATGAAACATCTCTAGACACAGATCTAGGATCAGATTTCCATCCCCACAGTCACAAAGTTGGCCACTACATGAGATCAGAACCTATCTGACCCTGGACTAGTGGTTAGGGGCAACATGTAGCTTCTCCCAGCAGATACTCAGCACTACAGAGGCTAGCAATGGGCTCAGAGCTATTGATATACACAGTTCAGAAACCAGTTACATTCTAGCTAGGAGATAGCAGGACTGTGCATCTATGCAGCAAGCAGCGTTTGAGCAACTTTGGATTACGCCTATGTGTGGAACTGCAAAATATTGGCCTTTTCTCATTGGCTCAACTCCTTTGTCCTCTCTTCTCCGTCCTCTCTCACCTCCTTTTGAAAAAGGTCAAAGGTAATTGAGGAGAGGCGGCGAGGAGAGGGAACGTGGACAAAAAAGCGCTTGTATGAAATTAGACTCCTTCTCCACTCACACGTCATCTGGCAAATGGCGTTTACAGGAGTGGATCCCAAAACATACTGAACAAAAATATAAAACGCAACATGTAAAGTGTTGGTCCCATGTTTCATGAGCTGAAATAAAAGATCCCAGTATTTTTCCATGAGCACAAAAAGCTTATTTCTCAAATGTTGTGCACAAATTTGTTTACATCCCTGTTAGTGAGCATTTATCCTTTGCCAAAATAATCCATCCACCTGACAGGTGTGGCAATTCAAAAAGATGATTAAACAGCATGTTCATTACACAGGTTAACCTTGTGCTGGGGACAATAAAACGGCATTCTAAAATGTGCAGTTTTGTCACACAACACAATTCCACAGATGTCTCAAGTTGAGGGAGCGTGCAATTGGCATGCTGACTGCAGGAATGTCCACCAGAGCTGTTGCCAGAGAAATTAATGTTAATTTGTCTACAATAAGCCGCCTCCAACATCGTTTTAGAGAATTTGGCAGTACGTCCATCCGGCCTCACAACCACACACCACGTGTAACCACGCCAGCCCAGGACCTCCACATCTGGCTTCTTCAGCTGATGAAACTGAGGAGTATTTCTGTCTGTAATAAAGCCCTTTTATGGGGAAAAACTCATTCTGATTGTCTGGGCCTGGCTCCCCAGTGGGTGGGCCTGGCTGCCAAGTGGGTGGGCCTATGCCCTCCCAGGCCCACCCATGACTGTGCCCCTGCCCAGTCATGTGAAATCCATAGATTAGGGCCTAATGGTTTTATTTGAATTGACTGATTTCCTTATATGAACTGTAACTCAGTAAAATCATTGAAATTGTTGCATGTTGCGTTCATATATATATATATATATATATATATATATATATATATATATATATATATATGTGTGTGTGTGTGTGTGTGTGTGTAAAGTGGTAAAAACAAATTTCACTAGTTGTGGCAGACATTTTATAGATAAAACGATTGTTTTTAAACGTGTGCATGCATTTGTCCTCAGACAAAACAAAAGCTGACTCAAAGGGGGTGTGGCAGATTTCAAAACTCTTCTGTGGTAGGATACACATGAGTATCCTTGATGAAAGGTGGCGATCGAGGAGGGGAGGACACTCTTCTGTTTGCCTAACAAACTGACATCTCCTCGACCACTTATCGGTTTCCGGGTCACAGAGGAGAGAGGATGGAGCAGAGGGGGTTGATGACGGACTATTGCACAAATGAGAAAAGGCCATTGGTTAACCAAAGAGCATGACAGGAGCAGGGAAGGTGAAATGCAAACCATAGTCCCAAGACACAATGGTTAGGGCAATGGCAAGGCCTATACACTAAATCTAGAGAGAGAGACTGCCCAATAGAATGGATCTGATTTACCTGAGACAACGGAAACACTTACAAAAGAGAGAAAACACAACAATGGCGTTTAAAAAAAATGCTATTTGTATTAAAAGTATTTTTAAAACAGACAGACAGCTGTTAAAAGGCTGGTCTGAAATTAAACTCACAATTGGTTTAGATTTTAATGGTACATCACAGGGAAGGAGAAATGCAAACCATAGTCCCAAGACACAATGGTTAGGGCAATGGCAAGGCCTATACACTAAATCTAACATAATTTGACACAGTCAAAAGCAACATGTATGGCCTAGAAGAGAGAGAGGGTGCCAGTGATTAGGAACCTAATACTATCACTAGAGCACCCTGAACTCCAGCTACAGAACTAGCCTCAGGGTAAGGAGACAGTTGGCCACTCATACCACTTCCCCATGTCCCCCAAATCATGGCAACCACATCACATGACCACCTCCCATGACAACGCAGACAGTGTGTAAACCTCATGACCACTTCCGGTTGGCTGAAAAGTCCAAACATGCACAGGGTCCATACAGTGGGGCGGGGCGCTCAGAATGTTAAGACAAAAAAGTACTGCATAGAATCTGTCCCACTTCACATTATATGGCAATAAAACCAATGTACTGACATGGTTGTTACAAAGGCATGTGCAGAGTACTTAGGCTACACACCGTTATGTACACTACACTGTTACATTGTATTTATAACGTCTCAGTTATAAGTTATAAAACTACAATACATTTTTCTACCCTAGACGGCTCTGAACCGCACTCAACAGAACCCTGTTTGGTAATGAGGAGAGGAAGTGAAACTTTCACCTTCTCCTCTCTACAGGAAGAGAGGGAAGAATAAAGAGAGAACTACAGGAAGAGAGGGAAGAATAAAGAGAGAACTACAGGAAGAGGGAAGAATAAAGAGAGAACTACAGGAAGAGGGGGAAGAATAAAGAGAGAACTACAGGAAGAGAGGGAAGAATAAAGAGAGAACTACAGGAAGAGAGGGAAGAATAAAGAGAGAACTACAGGAAGAGAGGGAAGAATAAAGAGAGAACTACAGGAAGAGGGAAGAATAAAGAGAGAACTACAGGAAGAGGGGGAAGAATAAAGAGAGAACTACAGGAAGAGAGGGAAGAATAAAGAGAGAACTACAGGAAGAGAGGGATGAATAAAGAGAGAACTACAGGAAGAGCGGGATGAATAAAGAGAGAACTACAGAAAGAGCGGGATGAATAAAGAGAGAACTACAGGAAGAGAGGAGTAAATAGAACTACAGGAAGAGAGGGATGAATAAAGAGAGAACTACAGGAAGAGAGGAGTAAAGAGAAACAGGAACTCTAGCCTCCACACATTCTAGCCCTTTCCAAAGGACAAATTATTCTGCTATCAGATGTTTATACCACAGCAAGGGCTTAAAGAGAGAGGCAGCGCAGCGGGGGAAGAAATATCTGGAGCAGACCTTTCTCTGACACACACTGTACTGTAGACATGCTCTGGGAGCTTGGGTTTACAGCACAGAGAGAGATCCACCCACAGCTCTGTAGTACATGGTGACTGGTCTGTCTGCCTGCCTGTCTGTCTGTCTGCCTGTCTGTCTGTCTGCCTGTCTGTCTGTCTGTCTGCCTGTCTGTCTGTCTCATTGTGTTTTAGCTGACTAAGGCCTGAGAGGCTACAAGCCTTTCATTAAGAAAGGATATTCACTCCAGCACAGCAACAGGCTAAATGCTAGCCCTGTGGCTAACTGAAACTCCCATAGACAATACCGTTTTGAGGGTAGCAACTAAGAAAGTGAATTGTGCAGTTAATGAGAAAAAACAAAGAGAAAGAAAAAAACAGAACGATGAATGTCAAATGCAAACACATACTCTCTCTCAACCTACAAAGACACACAGCCAAACGCACACCAACATCCCAGACACACAGAAGTCCAGTCCCAGAACTAAAGGCACAATGTGTCAACTTGAACAGCTTTATTCACCTCTGGTTTTGTAAAAGGCTGTTGATATACTATTGTGTTCCAACCTGTTGGAGTCACACTTTGGCAGGCATAATGCCATAGCATCCCCGCAGCCTAGGTCACAAGACTGAAGCCAGGACAGGATAAATGAAAACAATGCCCGTCTCAGCTACTAGGCAACATACAGACTTATACTGAAAAGGTTCAATAATAATAATAATAATAATAATAATAATATGCCATTTAGCAGACGCTTTTATCCAAAGCGACTTACAGTCATGCGTGCATACATTTTTACGTATGGGTGGTCCCGGGGATCGAACCCACTACCCTGGCGTTACAAGCACTGTGCTCTACCAACTGAGCTACAGAGGACATGCATAGTCACACACACACACACAAGACACACACACACACTCGTAAGGAGAGGTGCATGTAGACAAACACACACATCCATATAAATATGTCCACACACATCCACATAACTATGTCCACACACATCCAAATAAATATGTACACACACATCCACATAAATATGTACACACACATGCAAGACCAGTCTTCTTGTTGTTTCCCTTGTTCCCAGACCATGCTGCAGTCAGCCCGATCAGACCAATGCTGCAGCCAGCCCGATCAGACCAATGCTGCAGTCAGCCCGATCAGACCATGCTGCAGTCAGCCCGATCAGACCAATGCTGCAGTCAGCCCGATCAGACCAATGCTGCAGTCAGCCCGATCAGACCAATGCTGCAGTCAGCCTGATCAGGGCAGGATAATCCCTGTTGGTAAACACACACCCGCCTAGCTCAGCCACACTGTCCAACGCCACAACACACCTCCATTATTCCTTCACTGCATAGTGACACCCACCTACCAGCTCTCAGTCGTACATCAGAGTCAGACGTTCATCCATGTTTCTCAAACTTCAAATTTAGAAGTTGTCCCAAACATCAAATTTAGAAGTGTTTAAGGTTAAGTTTAGGTATTAACTCAGAATTTTTAAGGTTAGGGTTAAGTTCAGGCATTAGCTCCAAATTCTTAAAGTTAGGCATTAACTCTGAATATCGCTGGATTCGAACTCGCAACCTTGAAGGTAACAGCGCTCTCTGTTGCCCCTAGTGGCCGGTTTCCACCTCATCTCCCGACGTCCTCAGACATGGATGGACGTCCAATACTGACTTGTACCACAGGTGACCTGGCTGACACCCACACATTGGGCTGAGAGGGAGTGGAACTCCCTCTCACTGGACACCTTTAGTATTACATTTTACCTCATTTCTACATTATATCACTGACTGCAGAGATTTTAAATAGCACTGTTTAAAAAACAATTTATACATTTGCGCTATGACTGCCCCACTGGTAACCTAGAGAGAGAGAGAGCAGACTGCCCCACCAGTAACCTAGAGAGCGCAGACTGCCCCACTGGTAACCTAGAGAGAGAGCAGACTGCCCCACTGGTAACCTATGGAGAGCAGAATGCCCCACTGGTAACAGAGAGAGAGCAGACTGCCCCACTGGTAACCTTGGGAGAGAGCAGTCTGCCCCAGTGGTAACTTAGCGAGAGCAGACTGCCCCAGTGCTAACCTAGGAGAGCAGACTTCCCTACTGGTAACAGAAAGAGCAGACTGCCCCACTGGTAACAGAGAGAGCGAGCAGTCTGCCCCAGTGGTCACCTAGAGAGAGAGAGCAGTCTGCCCCAGTGGTAACCTAGAGAGAGAGAGACTGCCCAATAGAATGGATCTGATTTACCTGAGACAACGGAAACACTTACAAAAGAGAGAAAACACAACAATGGCATTTAAAAAAAATTCAATTTGTATTAAAAGTATTTTTAAAACAGACAGACAGCTGTTAAAAGGCTGGTCTGAAATTAAACTTACAATTGGTTCAGATTTTAATGGTACATCACATTTTCTTTTAAAAACAAAAACAAACATAGAATTCCTTTGATTTAAGTGATCTGGAAGAAGCGTAAGTCAAGGTGTTCCAGTACCTGTGTATTTGAATTTGGCTAAACCCAAGAGAGAAATTGCAACAAAAAACCTTTGTTTTCAAAAGGCCAAAACGAAAGAGAAGACAACCACATTTTTAGTCATTTAGCAGACGCTCTTATCCAGAGCGACTTACAGTTAGTGAGTGCATACATTTTTCATACCACCATTCCTTTATCAAAAGGCTTTTTGTTAAAAAAATAATAATATTCTCCCACCCCCAAGAGATTATCCAGAGCAACAGTTAAGAACTTTGTGGATTGCCATGTTGTAGAATTCTTGTGGTGACACTCTCAGGTTGGCACTAAAATTGAACAGCTGTTTTGGAAAGGCACTCGATGCAAGGGCGGTCGGGTCGCTGTCCGTCCGTCACTAAAGTAAGGTCCTCGCACACGTCATAACACTCCACAAAAGTGGTGTCCAATTCTAATCTCACTGACTTTGAAAAACATCAACTTTGTGTGTTGTGGTCGCAGAACATAACTCCATGAGGGGGGGGAGAAATGTCACCTAACCCTCAACTTCCCCAAAAAACAACAAATGTGCAGCAATTAACAAAATATACTTTTCTAGTTATCTCCTCTTCATAGAGAAATATCCATAGCGTTTCAGGTCCCAGTATCAACGTCTTTGCCGTTGGGGATAAGTTCCAGTTGTGAGTGCAAGCGGAGACAAGGGTTGCTAACTCAGCTGAGCTGTTGACATCAATGGTGTACATTGAGTTTGCTGCAAAGGTACTCCAGCCGAGCGGAATTCCTTAAGAGTGGCACCCACCCTCCCTGCTTCTCCGCTCCCCCCCTCCCCCGCGGAATTCCTCCCTGCGGAATTCTGTCCAAGGTGAGCCACGAAGAAGAACTCAACAGTACAGACCCCCTGCAACACACCTCCAAATAAAAAAATATATGGCGAAATAAACGTCAGATTGCGCTGAAATCTCAACATAGCACGGGGCAAACTGTTTTCCAAGGATGCAAGTGCCGGTTGTTATCCCAGAACATTCAAGTATTCTGCCATGTAAACACTGGTATAGATGACGTTTCTGTCTTTTCTAAGCGTATGCAACACATAGTTGTAGGACATTTTCCAAAACTAATGATGACAGTTAACAGTTAACACCAAAGTATTGTTCAAAATGTGTCTGTTTTTGTCTTCAAGCAAAACGTATTTGTTTCCTCGATTCTTGTTTCTTTAAGTTTAGATTAATATTAGGAAGGGCTCATTCACCATTTGCAAATGTAAGTAATGCAAAAAAACGTATATGGTCATTTTAAAGAATAACACAGGACGAGCAGCACTGGTCGTCTCTGCCTGGTGTTGAAGCATAGTTCATCTGTCGGACAATCTCTGCAAACAGTTCGTCCACCGAGCCTTTATTTTTGGCTGAAGTTTCCATAAACGGGCAATTCCACTCATCCGCCAGTGCTTTCCCCTCCCCGGACGAGACCTCCCTCTCTCCCTCCAGGTCCACTTTATTCCCGACCAGAATCATCGGCACCCTCTCGTACCGTTTCACCCGGATGATCTGATCCCTCATCGGTTTGATGTCTTGGAAGCTTTGTTGGTTGACCAAGCTGTAGACTAGGATGAAGCCCTGCCCGTTTTTGATGTACAGGTCTCGCATGGAGGCGAACTGCTCGGTCCCCGCCGTGTCCAGTATCTCCAGAACGGAAGGCGACGAGTCCACCTCGATCTCCTTTCGGTAGAAATCCTCTATCGTGGGATCGTATTTCTCTATAAAGGAACCCGTTACGAATTGCACAGTCAATGCGGATTTGCCAACCCCGCCAGATCCGAGCACCACTACTTTGTATTCTCTCATGGTTCTGAAAAGTCCCCTCTCCCTCTCTTCTCTCTTCCTCTCGAACGCGCTCTCCCGTCCGCTAGCCGCCCTGCTGTGCTTCAAACTGCAAGCAGAGACGCCGTTGTGCCTCCGGTCGCAGTTTTCGGCCAAAATCCGCAAGTTCGAGGACCAGTCGTGCACGATCGGTGTTCGGGTGAGAGTAGGTTTGATTCCGACCGTAACCCATGCATTAACAATGTGACATGATGAGCTCCACCGCTTTTTGAACCTTGCCCAAAGTCTGTTCGTTGAGTTGCCACGGTGCGATCCCTTCCTGCCCACACTCCACAGTACGTAACTAACGTCTTTACGTCATAAACTGAAGAGTCGGCTACTCCGTTTTCTTAAAGGCGCAGACACACACCCTGGCCGCTGTCTTATACAAGTAGGCTACAGGAAACTGCCACACCTTTGGCATGCATGGTTAATGCTTGAGTCACAATGTTTGAGTCATTGCATTTTTCGGCCTAGGTTACACACACACCTCAGTCAGACATGGGTGTCTGCTTAACCTCGTCTTATTTCTTAGAGAATCAATAACACTGAGTTGGTAAGCTCTCTGGTAGGCTCTGACATGTTGCTTTCAACCGTACAATGCTGTCAGGTTATATAGCCTAGCCCCTACGTGGTAGATTGATGAGGGCGGCATTTTCTGAGCTAAACTGACCAAGACGCACCTCCAACAACAACACATAACATTTCACATAATTCTGGCCAAAATCAATTACAATTTCTCTCAACCAGTGGCATATGGGCTTTTTAGCTGAGCGCTGATGCCGCCCTGTGATAAACTGTGCCCACTAGACATCTATGTTTGGTTCAGATTTTGTCCGTTCTGGACCAGCCTTGATTTGGCCCAAACATAGACGTCTATAAATTACTTATTTTCAACTTTCATTCAAAACAATAAATTAGCCTGATTTCAACATCTGGAAAAAACATATTTTCAGCATCTGGAAAATATGTATTTTCAACATCCATAAAATAAGTATTTTCAACTTTCATTCAGAACCGAAAAAGAACCTGTTTTCAACATCCGGAAAATATGCCTTTTCAACTTCCTGGAAAATTTTGTATTTTAAACATAGGAAAAATACCTAAATTGGACCTAACTTCAACTTCGACGTCTTTTTGATTTATTTTCAAGGTCATTTTGCTTACTGGAACTTTTCTAGTTTTTGCTGGGGTAGCATTCTTTAGGACCGGGCCTACCTTGAGTGGATACCAAAAAGGGACTATAGGTTCATCTGGGAGTACATTTCTGTTACCTTAAATATAATATGTATCAGAGTATGTTGACATTAGTGAATGAGTGACTAACACATCTTCTTCAGACAAGCATAATCTCACACCTTTCTGCCACAGACAGTATAGTCCAGTGGACATCCACCCACCCACAGACAGCATAGTCCAGTGGACATCCACCCACCCACAGACAGAATAGTCCAGTGGACATCCACCCACCCACAGACAGCATAGTTCAGTGGACATCCACCCACCCACAGACAGCATAGTCCAGTGGACATCCACCCACCCACAGACAGCATAGTCCAGTGGACATCCATGTCATGAAACATAACAGCACTGCAACAGGGGTATTCATATTAAGCAACTTAAACTAACGCGAGACTATTGATTGTTTTCTGGCCTCATCTATCGTTTGACAATATGTTATACAATACAACCCCTTTATTTATCCCTTTGGGCAAGTCATTTCCGTTTGGACCTGGTGTTACCTATGGGGCTAGGGAAGTCTTAAGGTTTGGGCCATCTCTCTGTGGGCGTCTATGACATGTTACCATTGAGCTGACTATAACCAGCCTTATGTGATAAATGTTGTTGGTTTAGTCATCACAGGTGACTGTGTTAGTGGTCAAGGAGCATAGACAGAGGACACGAGAACCTGTAGCATTGGCACATAGCTGTGTGTGTGTGTGTGTGTGTGTGTGTGTGTGTGTGTGTGTGTGTGTGTGTGGGTGTGTGTGTGTGTGAGTGCACTATATCAGGGTGCTGTCAGTTATGTCACAGTATTGCCTGTCAGGCATTACCCAGGGTTATTTCTGTTAGGGAAACTCCAGAGGGTAATTTTCCAGTTAGAGAGAGAGAGAGAGAGACTCCTCTGACTTTGTACTATCTCCTTCCCTCCCTCCCCCTCTCTCTCCCCCCCCTCTCTCTCTCTCTCTCTCTCTCTCTCTCTCTCTCTCTCTCTCTCTCTCTCTCTCTCTCTCTCTCTCTCTCTCTCTCTCTCTCTCTCTCTCTCTCTCTCAATTCAATTCAATTTAAGGGGCTTTATTGGCATGGGAAACATATGTTAACATAGCCAAAGCAAGTGAAAGAGATAATAAACAAAAGTGAAATAAACAATACAAAATCTCTCTATCTCTCTCCTTCCCACTCTCTCTCTCTCTCTCTCTCTCTCTCTCTCTCTCTCTCAATCATTCCCCCCCCCTCTCTCTCTCTCTCTCTCTCTCTCCCCGCCCCATCTCTCTCTCTCTCTCTCTCTCTCTCTCTCTCTCTCTCTGTCTACGCTGGTGTGGTGACCAGTGTGTAATCAATGGCAGGGCAGTATAGCGTGCTGATGATTAGACCTCAGTGTGACCTCATCACTTCGTCACCTCAGGGCAGAACGAATGAGGGAACAGACTCGGTCAGATCGATAGGTTTTTAATCACACCACACATCAAATGGTGACACAGCACAATAGCAGCTGATCTGAGGTTGTTATGAGTCAGGACGTGGTTGCATAAAACATGTCAGGTGGATATTGCACATGGTTTACAGACAGTGGTGGAAAAAGTACCCAATTGTCATACCTGAGTAAATCTAAAGGTACCTTAATAGAAAATGACTCAAGTGAAAGTGAAAGTCACCCAATAAAATAATACTTGAGTAAAAGTAAAAAAGTATTTGGTTTTAAATATACTTAAGTATCAAAAGTAAATGTAATTGCTCAAATATACTTAAGTATCAAAAGTGAAAGTATAAATCATTTTAAATCCCTTATGTTTAATTTATGGTTAGCCAGGGGCACACTCCCAACACTCAGACACAATTTACAAATGAAGCATGTGTGTTCAGTGAGTCCGTCAGATCAGAGGCCGTAGGGATGACCAGGGATGTTCTCTTTAAGTGTGTGTATTGGACCATTTTCCTGTCCTGCTACGCATTCAAATTGTAACGAATACTTTTGGGTGTGGAAAATGTATTGGAGTACAAAGTACATTATTTTCTTTACGAATGTATTGGAGTACATTTTTTTACTCCATTATTTTGTAGTGAAGTAAAAGTAAAACTTGTAAAAAAATATATATATAAATAGTAAAGTACAGAGCCCCAAAAATCTACTTAAGTAGTACTTTAAATAATTTTACTTAAGTACTTTATACCACTGTTTACAGAATAAGAATACATTTACATTTTACATTTTAGTCATTTTAGCAGACGCTCTTATCCAGAGCGACTTACAGGAGCAATTAGGGTTAAGAGCTTTGCTCAAGGGCACATCGACAGATTTTGGGGATTAAAACCAGCGACCTTTCGGTTACTGGCACAACACTCTTAACCACTAAGCTACCTGCCGCCCCACATGCACACGCACACACGCTTAGACGCAACACGCAAACACACACACACACACACACACACACACACACACACACACACACACACACACACACACACACACACACACACACACACACACACACCCAATGGGGACTGGAGACAGACAATCCAATCCAGAGGCTTTAAATGGATCCAGGAATGTCACACCTTAGAGAGAACACACTCCTTGGGGCCTGGGTGGCCAGTCAGCAATGTCCATTGAGACCAAAGTACCTTTTCACATGCAAGTGATAATTAGGCCTGTAATTAATCAGCTAATGTGTTGTGTTTCCCAGGTGAGTCTCTGTTAGCAGGAAATGCTTGATATAATTGGATAATGACGTCTGCGTCTCGTGTTCAATGGTAAGTTGGCCTCCTCTCTTCCCTCGGCACCGGTACTACAGACACACACACAGACACACAGACACACACACACTCACACACACACACACACACACACACACACACACACACACACACACACACACACACACACACACACACACACACACACACACACACACACACACACACACACACACACACACATACACAAAAAAAAAAAATGTATGCACGCATGACTGTAAGTCGCTTTGGATAAAAGCGTCTGCTAAATGGCATATTATATTATATTATACACACACACACACACACACACAGAGAGACACAGAGACACAGAGACACACACACAGACACAGACACAGACACAGACACAGACACACACACACACACACACACACACACACACACACACAGAGAGAGACACAGACACAGACACAGACACACACACACACACACACACACACACACACACACACACACACACACAGACACACACAAATGACACCCTGTGGGAGATATTTGATACTATATGAGAAAGATCAACAGGTTTGCCTGATGACAGTGAAAACAGCTTTTGGCCAAAAGTGAAACAGAACACCTCCACATGTCTGTCCACACGCAGCCACTGATACATAATGAAATGCAACACCCCCTCATGAATGCATGTCACCACACGTTGCTGTGGGAAACTTGGTGTGTGCTCCAACCACAAAGAAAAACAAGGAAGGCTTTTCTACATAACCTTTGTGTATTGTAAAGACTGTCTCTTCTGTAACCTCTTCTCATGTCGTTCTTATGACATAGACCACCACCCAATAAAGGCTTCCTTCTTTATCAAAAGATACTGTTGTTACCTTATATGAGATTTTACTCTAGAACCTTCCATTTTTTATATTTTCATGTTTCTACCGTTCTTTGTCATTCTTCTGTTGGTTCAAAACCCGTTTTTCTGATGTGAGGGAGTAAAGGGGGCTGAAGTCTCTGATCCTGCTAAATACCAATTTACAGTTTTTTACAATCACTTTGGCACTAATTTCAGAACCTTAACGTCATTTTTCAAAACTCTAGACACAAAACTCACAACCAATGACCAAAATGCACATTTTTCAAAACTCTAACAGTTTTTTCAATTGCTTGGATACAATACACATAAAACTAAGATCATTTGTTCATTTAACAAAAATCACCTGTTCAATATGACACAACTTAACATCAAAGTACTACTATTTCAAAAGGCAATTCACACATTACATTTCAGATGAGTGTCTATTCATTTCATTACAATTATCCAACTATCAATTGATACAACTGCTCAAAATGATAAGTAACTGTTGCATTGCTCTTAATGCATAGTTGTATGGAAACAGACAAACAATATTCCATGTTTAGATCATGAAAGTTTCAAAGTAACGAGATTCATTGTCACCAATTAGCGTGGAGCATGAACCAATTAGACTACATTATCTATGGATGTAATATTTCATCATCATTCTTTATCAGACACCGTTTCTATGGTCCCCTTGTAACCTTCCTTGATGAGCTCGATCAGGTCTGTAGAGCTGGTGGCGTGACCTATGTCATTGTGTGGGATAATGTCAGGTTCCACCATGCTCATATGGTGCAAGCATGGTTTCAGGCCCATGCACAATTTACCACCCTGTATTTACCCCCATACTCTCCCTTCCTTAACCCGATTGAGGAATTTTTCTCCGCATGGAGATGGAAGGTTTATGACAGGCGCCCTCATGAACAAGTCACTCTTCTCCAGGCCATGGATGACGCATGCAATGACATCACGGCAGACCAGTGTCAGGCCTGGATTCGCCATGCCCGAAGGTTTTTTCCAAGATGTTTGGCTAATGAAAACATCCATTGTGATGTAGATGAGAACCTGTGGCCAAAACCACAAGACAGAGTTGATGAAAATGTAGAAGTACAGTAATCACTCCTATGTTTTGCTTTTTACAGTACAAGCAAGCAAGTTGAGGAACACTGCATTTGATGTTTTACAGTACTGTATTGTTTTTCATCAATATATTTCAGATTTTGTTCAATGATTCCACTGTGTCTGTAGTATTCTCTCTACTACTGCAGTACTTTTACAGGGATATATTTACATGTAGTACCATAATGAAACATGTATCACCTATTTTGTACTACAATATTTAATGATCGTACGAACAATGACACAGTGAAACTATCGGTTGCTTGTGTGTGGGTGATCTAAATTAACGTTTCATTGGTATTTCACAATAAATTAGTTTTTTGAACCAATGATTGTGCAAGTGCAAGATTTCTTTAAAGATATGAATGCACAATGCAATGTTTTGAACATTGGACAGCCTGTGTTACAAGTGATGACCGTTTTGAGTTTTGTGTCTAGAGTTTTGAAAAATGACGTCAAGGTTCTGAAATTAGTGCCAAAGTGATTGTAAAAAACTGTAGTAACAAAATATCTTAGGTGACATTCTCTAATTGAAATGAGCCATAGAGCGACTTCCCTGTGAGCCTGTATTCAGCATTAATAGGATGTAACAGGACACTGTATTCAGCATTAATAGGATGTAACAGGACACTGTATTCAGCATTAATAGGATGTAACAGGACACTGTATTCAGCATTAATAGGATGTAACAGGACACTGTATTCAGCATTAATAGGATGTAACAGGACACTGTATTCAGCATTAATAGGATGTAACAGGACACTGTATTCAGCATTAATAGGATGTAACAGGGTATATAATCCACTGGGTCAGCCATGGCAGAGTGACAGCAACATAATTAACATGTCTCTGTGACGGAACATCTAATTAATGATAGAGAGACCTCCCTCTGTTGTAGTCCCATGGGATAGACATTTTACATTTACATTTTAGTCATTTAGCAGACGCTCTTATCCAGAGCGACTTACAGTTAGTGAATACATATATTTTATTTATTTTTATTTTTCATACTGGCCCCCCGTGGGGTAGAAGGAGGGCTAGAAGGAGGGCTAGAAGGAGATAGAAGGAGAGAAAGAAGGTGCATATTGCATATTTAGTGTTATACAAATTCAAATGGAAAAAAAGTATTGTATTTCAAGGCTATTGTTAGGTAGTCCACTGAATGGATGACCTTGAATTCCTTAAAAAATAAAAAAATAAAATTAAAGTGTATTTTTTAAATTCTGTTACATTAATTAAAGCAGTGGCTTTTTATCATATTCAGGAAGTGTTGTGACCACTATAGAAAGGGTGGATCTGCTGCTCCGTCTTGTGGTATATTTTTTCAATTGCAGTGTGTTTATTCAACTGAAATCTGCAATTTAAGATTCATATTCCTTTATTATTCGTCAATTGTACAACCGAAGTCCAACGGGAATTTGACTTCCACTTTATTCCAACCCAGCCGAAATAAACACCTACATAGGTTGGAGAGGTTGGAGCAGGGGGCTGCTACACTGGGCGCCCGTGAAGCAGTTGTTGTGGGGGGTTAAGTGCCTTGCTTAAGGGCAAAACGGCAAACAATGGCATCTAGGATTTGATACCAGCTCACTTGTGTTTTTTCTCTTTAGTGACCTTATAGAGAGTTCTACATATACAAATACTACAAAACTATTACAGAACTGACAAAGTAGGGCACATCTCAATGACTTAAAAGGGGTCCTCCTTTCCCTGTCTCTGTTCCCTCATCTGCACTAACTGTTAAAATAAAAAATTGACAGGTGAAAGCAAATTTTGCAGTATACATCCAAAATATTGCTCTCATTTACCCTGTGTTTTCAGATTGCTGCATCTGAAGGAGAGTTGGCATCTTTAGACTGTTTGGATGCAGCCGTGGTGTGAAGTTCTGTGCTTCTATTTCTCCAAATTCCCTGCAGTGTCACACCGTGGCCAGAGGAGAGCAGTGTAGTACAGCAGAGACACTACACCACCTCAGCGTGTGAGAGAAGGAGAGAGTGAGCGCAGCTGATTAGAGAGCAGACTACTGCAAATGTACTTGGTCCTGAATGATGACAGAGACAGTAAGCAAATCTGTCACGCGACATCCAAAGTGCGCACACGCACACACACACACACACACACACACACACTCCATCTCTCATCTATGATACACAGCTTTCACACAAAACACCAAAAAAAACGGTGTCAATGTTGATCCAAGCCACTCTCACAGCCCTAGAGTTGTTATTGTTATAGTAGTTATTGTTGTGTTTAACAGGGCTGATAAATAACCTCAGTTGTACAACTACATGGACCTTCGCAGTGACAGATTTGTGAGTCTCCCCAGCATATGTATAAGGGTAGATGTATGACTGATTTAGTAGGAATTCACATTAATAAGTGATCCTCCGGGGCTCTTGAATAGAGTGGCCTCGTGTATCCAATGGTTGTCCTGTCTCTGTCCTGTCATCTTCCAGTGATCCCTCTCTGGAATTAGATTTCACACAGAGGATCAGTGTAGCGGGACACACTTGTCTATGTGCGGTGGATTGTAAAGCTGGACCAAACTGTCAGGAGTCAGGAGCGGATTTTGTCAGATGTCTGCAACACATAGCCTGCTAATTGTCTTGGTGGTTGAATCGAACATCCCCTCCTCTGTGAAAACAAGTGGATAAAGCAGTGAGAGAGAAAGAGAAAGAGAGAGAGAGAGAGAGAGAGAGAGAGAGAGAGAGAGAAAGAGAGAGAGAGAGAGAGAGGAGAAAGAGAGAGAGAGAGAGAGAGAGAGAGAGAGAGAGAGCGAGAGGGCGGGCAGGTTTGAGAGTGGACACAGCCTCTTTCACCCAGCCCACAAAGCAGGCCTTTCAAGCCTGACATTTGCCCATCATTAATAATAGATACAGTACAGCACAGTGCGATGCAGATCAATGGTGTAGATTGTAATAGTGGAATGGGAGTGGTTCACCGAGTTTACACTTACACTTTACCAGAACCCCCGTGTCACGATCGTTTACGAACGAGAAGGACCAAGGCGCAGCGTGATATGCATTCATATTTATTAACGACTAAACACACGACAAAACAACAAAAGAAACGTGAAGTCCAAGGTAGCATACAAACAACATACCTTACACGGAACAAGATCCCACAACTAACAGGTGCCAAAAGGCTGCCTAAGTATGGTCCCCAATCAGAGACAACGAGCTACAGCTGCCTCTGATTGGGAACCACCCCGGCCAACATAGATCTGCACATGCTAGATCTAAAACATAGAAATCAACATAGCAACACACAACACGGAAAATACACACCCTGACTCAACAAATACAAGTCCTCAGAGTCAGGGCGTGACAGTACCCCCCCCCAAAGGTGCGGACTCCGACCGCGCCACATAAACATAACAGGGTAGGGGCCGGGTGGGCATTCCGCCTCGGAGGCGGATCCGGCTCCGGGTGTGACCACCACTTACTCTCCACCTCCCCGTTGCGCCCCTGGTCTGGTCTGGACCTCAGCGCACTGCATCCCCTCTCCTTCCTCCCACGAAGTACCACGCCCTGTCTGGACCCTGGTGTGGGAGACCCCGATCCTGGAGAGGGGCTGACGTCTGGGTCTGGACTGGAACCGCTGACTGGAACTGGACCCGGTGACAGTGGATCGAACTGCTCTGGCTCCGGAGTGGAGCCGCTGACCGGAGCTGGATCAGGCACCGGTGGAGCGGACTGCTCTGGCTCCGGAGTGGAGCCGCTGACCGGAGCTGGACTGGACCCCGGTGGAGCGGATTGCTCTGGCTCCTGAGTGGAGCAGCTGACCAGTGCCGGACCAGGCACCGGTGGAACAGGCACGGGCCGTGCCGGACTGGACACACGCACCACTGACTTGGTGCGAGGAGCAGGAACGGGCCGGACCTGACTGATGACGCGCACCCCTGGCTTGGTGCAGGGAGCAGCAACGGGCCGGACTGGGCTGACGACGCGCACCACTGGCTTGGTGCGGGGAGCAGGAACGGGCCGTACCGGACTGGTGATGCGCACCACTGGCCTGGTGCGGGGAGCAGGAACAGGCCGGCTGGCGACGCGCACCACTGGCTTGGTGCGAGGGACAGGAACAGGTCGGACTGGGCTTGCGACGCGCACCACTGGCTTGGTGCGAGGGGCAGGAACAGGCCGGGCCGGGCTGGCGACGCGCACCATTGGCTTGATGCGAGGAGCAGGAACGGGCCGAACCGTACTGGGAACACGCACCACTGGCTTAGTGCGAGGGACAGGAACAGGCCGGACCGGGCTGGCGACACGTACCACTTGATTGGTGCGAGGAGCGGGACTGGGTTCCTTCATTAACCCCCGCTACTTCTGCTGCCTAACCAGCTCCTCTCGCCGTGCCTCTACACTTTCCTTCTGCTCCTTCTGAACCAATGACCCCCCTAATCTGGTGGCCTCCTCTGCTAAACAGCTGAACCGCTCTATCGCGGCCTCCTGCTGCCTCGTCGTCCACGGCGTGAGCCCCCCTAAACATTTTTGGGAATTGTCTCTCCCCCGTGATCATGGCCTCCATCCCCCTTGCCAGACTCTCGCTCATCTCCTCCCAAGTCCATCCTCTCTCCTCGTCACACTGCTTGATCCAGGATTGGTGGGATCTTCTGTCACGATCGTTTACGAACGAGAAGGACCAAGGCGCAGCGTGATATGCATTCATATTTATTAACGACTAAACACACAACAAAACAACAAACGAAACGTGAAGTCCAAGGTAGCATACAAACAACATACCTTACACGGAACAAGATCCCACAACTAACAGGTGCCAAAAGGCTGCCTAGGTATGGTCCCCAATCAGAGAAAACGAGCTACAGCTGCCTCTGATTGGGAACCACCCCGGCCAACATAGATCTGCACATGCTAGATCTAAAACATAGAAATCAACATAGCAACACACAACACGGAAAATACACACCCTGACTCAACAAATACAAGTCCTCAGAGTCAGGGCGTGACACCCCGCTTGATTACACTTTACCAGAACTCCCCATTTGATTACACTTTACCAGAACCCTCTGTTTGATTACACTTTAACAGAACCCTCCATTTGATTACACTTTACCAGAACCCTCCATTTGATTACACTTTACCAGAACCCCCCCATTTGATTACAATTTACCAGAACCCTCCGTTTGAATGGTTACACTCACCGTCTGTTTGCAATCATTCAGAAAACATTTGGTAACACTTCTTGACCTTACAGCGGAGGGTTCTGGTAAAGTGTAATCAAACAGAGGGTTCTGGTGAAGTGTAATCAAACGGGGGGTTCTGGTAAAGTGTAATCAAACGGAGGGTTCTGGTAAAGTGTAATCAAACGGGGGGTTCTGGTAAAGTGTAATCAAACGGAGGGTTCTGGTAAAGTGTAATCAAACGGGGGGTTCTGGTAAAGTGTAATCAAACGGAGGGTTCTGGTAAAGTGTAATCAAACAGAGTCTAAGAAGCTCCTCTGTAGCTCAATTGGTAGAGCATGGCGCTTGTAACGCCAGGGTAATGGGTTCGATCCCCGGGACCACCCAAACGTAAAAATGTATGCGCACATGACTGTAAGTCGCTTTGGATAAAAGTGTCTGCTAAATGGCATATTATTATTATTATTATAAGCTGTAAATCTGTTCTATGTGCACTATTTCTATGCTTCCCGTTCTTAAGTTTAGTTTTTGTGTCTTTTACTTTTGGTTTTGACACCAGCTTCAAACAGCTGAAAATACAATATCTTTGGTTTTTGAAAATATATTTAACTGCGGTAGATGGTACAATGATTATCTAAACTGGTGAGTGATTGTTTTGTCACATTGTCACTGTTGATGTGGGTGCGTTGAGAGGAGTCAGACGCAGGACGCATAAGCTAAGTCAAACAAGACTTTACTAAATATACAACCAGTACAAAAATAAAGTACCTCTAACGAGGAGGCAAAACGACAACGCAACACAGTGCGTTACAATAACAATTCCAGAGTACTGCACAGGATACCACCAACAGACAGGAAATAAAATAACACACAACTAACGAAAACAACCACAGGAAACTTATAAGGCACATAATCAAGACCAAACGGACACAGGTGTAACAGACAGACCAAACCAAACGAACATCGAAACATTGAACGGTGGCAGCTAGTACTCCGGGGACGACGAACGCCGAAGCCTGCCCGAACAAGGAGGAGGAGCAGCCTCGGCAGATTCCGTGACACACATAAACTGAAATTAGGCAAACTATTAGAATGTTAGCAACCAGGAAATGGCGGAGCGATTTCTGCATATTGCACCTTTAACACATGAATGCAGTGGTCAGAAATGGAGGGTAAGAATGTGGGTTTGAAAATAGTGGCCAAGATTCTGGATCAACTATGGTCACCACATTCACCATTACAAAACAATGGGGACAATTTACATGTCCCAGAGGGAGAGAGAGAGAGAGAGAGAGAGCTGGAAGGAGAGAGTGAAGGGGCAATGGATTCATGAGAGCGAGGGAGAGAGAGAGAGAGAGAGAGAGAGAGAAAGAGAGAGAGACAGAGCGAGAGAGAGACAGAGCGAGAGAGAGAGACAGAGAGAGAGAGAGAGAGAGAGAGAGAGAGAGAGAGAGAGACACACAGAGAGAGAGAGAGAGAGAGAGAGAGAGAGAGAGAGAGAGAGAGAGAGAGAGAGAGAGAGAGAGAGAGAGAGAGAGAGAGAGATTGTTGTTCAACCCAGACTCAAGACATTTATTCATACTACTGTAGAAGCTGCCAAATATCAAGTTCAAAATACCTGTGGTGGTGATGGTCTGGGGTTATGGCCAATAGAGTTTCTGGAGGATACACAAGACATTTAACAGATCGTTATACACACAATAAACTAACTGACACTAACCGACATAAGACATTTAAGCGTGTTAACCCTCGCAAGGCTGCGAGCCCAGACGGCATCCATAGCAGCGTCCTCAGAGCATGTGCAGACAAGCTGGCTGGAGTGTTTACGGACATATTCAATCTCTCCCTATCCCAGTCTGTTGTCCACACTTGCTTCAAGATGTCCACCATTGTTCCTGTACCCAAGAAAGCGAAGATAACTGAACTAAATGACTATTGCCCCGTAGCACTCACTTCTGTCATCATGAAGTGCTTTGAGAGGTTAGTAAGGATCATATCACCCCCACCTTACCTGACACCCTAGACCCACTACAATTTGCATACCGCCCCAACAGATCCACGGATAAAGCAATCGCCATCGCACTGCACAATGCCCTGTCACATCTGGACAAGAGGAATACCTATGTAAGAATGTTGTTCATCGACTACAGCTCAGCCTTCAACACCACAGTGCACTCCAAGCTCATCACTAAGCTTGGGGCCCTGGGTCTGAACCCCGATGTCACGGTTTCGGCCGAGGCAGCTCCTCCTCCTTGTTCGGGCGGGTTTCGCCGGTCGTCGTCTCCGGAGTACTAGCTGCCACCGCTCCATGTTTCCTGTTTGATTAGTTTTGTCTGTTAGCCACACCTGTCTTGTGTTATGTCTCATTAAGCACCCTATTTAGTTTCCTTGTTGTTAGTGTAGTGTTGTGTGTAATTGTTTTGTGTCAGGTGTTTGTGCGTTACCCATGTTTCGGTACGCCATTGCTATTTAGCTTCCTCCTCGGTTGAGGAGAGTTTTGCGCCCTGTGTTGTGCGCTCGTGTTTTGACGCCTGTGTGCGTCTTTTTGGCCTCTGGCTGTTTTGGATTATTTTGCACTCTCCAGTAAAGTCTTGTTGGACTGTCCATCTGCTTCTGCACCTGATTCCACACCACACCATTTCTAACATCGTGACAGAATTACACACCGATATGGAATCAGCAGGAGCACACGTCGACAGCGTAGAGGAACGTCTCCTGGGACAAGAGCATCGCATAAATCGGATCGGGCACGCTTTGGAGGGCGTCATGGACACACTTCGGCGATGGGAGATCAGCGGTGTTCCCACAGCCCCACCTGTCGCTCCTTCACCACCAGACAACCAGCCCACCCCTCTACCGGAACCCAGTGGAATTCGGCTCTCGCTCCCGAGGGCGTACGACGGCTCCGCTGCCGGGTGTCAGGGGTTCCTTTTGCAAGTGGAGCTCTACCTGGCCACCATACACCCGGCGCCCTCGGGATACGAGAGCGTTTCCGCCCTCATCTCCTGTCTCACCGGCAAGGCGTTGGAGTGGGCCAACGCCGAATGGAGGGGAATAGACTCCGCCACAGTCACCTATGCGGAGTTCTCCCGCCGTTTCCCGTGCGGTCTTTGACCATCCACCAGAGGGAAGAGCGGCGGGGAACGTCTATTCCACCTCCGACAGGGGATGAGGAGCGTTCAAGAGTTTGCGCTGGAGTTCCGGACTCTAGCGGCTGATGCGGGGTGGAATGAGAAGGCCCTCATAGACCACTTTAGGTGTAGCCTTAGGGAGGACGTCCGCAGGGAGTTAGCTTGTAGGGACGCTACATTAACGTTCGACCAGCTTGTGGACATGGCTATTCGTCTGGACAACCTACTCACGACTCGCGGACGTCCCAGATGGGGCCTCCCATTCCACCCTCCAGCGCCTCCGAGCAGAGTCCGATGGAGCTTGGAGGGGCTGGCGCTAGAGGGAGAAGAGGTAGGAACCCGAGGGGGGCAGTCTCCTGCACCAGGTGTGGCCGCGGAGGGCACACCGCGGCTAGGTGCTGGGGAGGGTCCTCTGAGGAGGGAGATGGCAGGCCATACAGTGGGGAGTCCTCCCAGGTGAGTAGGCGCCCTACTTACCCAGAGCTTTCTGTCGTCCACTTTACATTACCTGTTTGTTTTCCACAGGTTGCACCTCGTTCCCAGCATAAGGCGCTAGTCGATTCAGGCGCAGCTGGGAATTTTATAGATCGTAAATTCTGTGTTAAGTTAGGGATTCCCCTCCTTCCAGTCGATAAGCCTTTCCCGTACATGCTTTAGATAGTCGTCCGTTAGGATCTGGGTGGATTGGGGAGCTCACAGCGCCACTTAGGATGATGACGCAGGGGGTCATGAGGAGATGATTCAACTCTATCTGATTGACTCTCCTGCGTATCCCGGTGGTACTGGGGCTTCCCTGGTTGACTACCCATGATCCTACTATTTCGTGGCGAGAGAAAGCTCTTAAAGGGTGGTCTGCTCAGTGTGAGGGGTTATGTCTGGGTGTTTCCGTAGGGGCGACCTCGGTGGAGAGTCCGAACCAGATAACAGCACTGCACATTCCTCCTGAGTATGAGGATTTGGCACTCGTGTTTAGTAAGACCCGAGCGGCACGATTGCCACCTCATAGACAGGGGGATTGTGCGATAGACCTCCAGACAGGAGCCGCGCTTCCGCGGAGCCATGTGTATCCTTTGTCACAGGAGGAGAAAAGGGCAATGGAAACTTACATTGCCGAGTCTCTGAGACAGGGATACATACGGCCCTCTATTTCTCCCGCGTCCTCGAGCTTCTTTTTTGTGAAGAAGAAGGATGGAGGTCTGCGTCCGTGTATTGACTACCGCGGTCTCAACCAGGTGACTGTTAAATATAGTTATCCACTTCCGCTGATTGGGACTATGACGGAGTCATTACACGGGGCACGGTTCTTCACAAAATTGGACCTCAGGAGCGCATATAATTTGGTGCGCATTAGGGAGGGCTATGAGTGGAAGACAGCATTTAGTACTACCTCCGGCCATTACGAGTATCTCGTCATGCCATATGGGTTAATGAATGCTCCATCAGTCTTCCAATCGTTTGTAGATGAAATTTTCTGGGACATGCAGGCGCAGGGAGTAGTGGTGTACATCGATGATATTCTGGTGTACAGTCCTACTCGGGCCGAGCATGTAGCCCTGGTGCGCAGGGTATTGAGGAGACTGTTGGAGCATGACCTGTATGTCAAGGCTGAGAAATGTCTGTTCTTTCAGGAGTCAGTTTCCTTTTTGGGTTACCAGTTGTCTGCGTCAGGGGTGAGAATGGAGGTGGACCGAGTGTCCGCCGTGCGTAATTGGCAAACCCCAACGACGGTTAAAGAGGTGCAGCGGTTTTTGGGTTTTGTGAATTACTACCGGAGGTTTATCCGGGGGTTTTGGACAGGTGGCAGCTCCCATTACGTCTCTTCTGAAGGGGGGGTCCGGTGCGCTTGCAGTGGTCGGCTGAGGCGGACAGGGCTTTTGGGAGACTGAAGGACCTGTTTACCTCGGCTCCGGTGTTGGCGCACCCGGATCCCACTTTACCTTTCCAAGTTGAGGTGGACGCGTCTGAGGCCGGTATTGGGGCCGTTCTATCTCAACGCTCGGGTACACCACCTAAGCTCCGCCCCTGTGCTTTTTATTCTAAGAAGCTCAGTCCGGCGGAGCGGAATTATGACGTAGGGGACAGGGAGCTGTTAGCCGTAGTACAGGCCCTAAAGGTGTGGAGGCATTGGCTTGAGGGGGCTCAGCACCCTTTTCTCATTCTGACCGATCACCGTAACCTGGAATACATTCGGGCAGCTAGGAGACTGAATCCTCGCCAGGCTCGATGGACTATGTTTCTCGCCCGGTTTGTGTTTAAGATCACTTACATCCCTGGGTCCCAGAACGGGAAGGCAGATGCTCTGTCCCGCCGGTATGACGCGGAGGAGAGGTGCGTGGAGTACATTCCCATACTACCGGAGTCTTGTCTGGTGGCACCGGTGGTGTGGGAGGTCGATGCGGAGATCGAGCGGGCGTTACGTACCGACCCTAGTCCTCCACAGTGTCCGGTGGGTCGGACGTACGTCCCGCTCGAGGTCCGGGATCGGTTGATTTATTGGGCTCACACGTCTCCCTCCTCTGGACATCCGGGTATTGGTCGGACGGTGCACTGCCTTAGTACGAAGTACTGGTGGCCAACGTTAGCCAGGGATGTGAGGGTTTATGTCTCCTCCTGCTCAGTGTGTGCCCAGTGTAAGGCACCCAGACACTTGCCCAGGGGTAAATTACAGCCCCTGCCCGTTCCACGACGACCCTGGTCTCACCTATCGGTGGATTTTGTTACCGATCTTCCCTCCTCACAGGGGAATACCACCATCCTGGTCGTTGTGGATCGGTTCTCTAAGGCCTGTCGTCTCCTTCCCATGCTGGGTCTTCCTACTGCCCTACAGACCGCTGAGGCTCTATTCACTCACGTCTTCCGGCATTACGGGGTACCCGAGGATATAGTGTCCGATCGAGGCCCCCAGTTTACCTCCAGAGTCTGGAGAGCATTTATGGAACGTTTGGGGGTCTCGGTGAGCCTTTACCTCGGGTTACCACCCGGAAAGCAATGGGCAGGTCGAAAGAGTCAACCAGGATGTGGGTAGGTTTCTGAGGTCATATTGTCAGGGCCGGCCGGAGGAGTGGGCGAGATATGTGCCCTGGGCCGAGATGGCACAGAACTCTCTCTGCCACTCCTCCACTAGACTAACCCCTTTTCAGTGTGTATTAGGGTACCAGCCGGTTCTGGCACCGTGGCATGAGAGCCAGATCGAGGCCCCCGCTGTGGATGAGTGGGTACGGCGCTCGGAGGAGACGTGGAACGCTGCTCACGTCCATCTGCAGCGTGCCATACGTCGACAAAAGACGAGCGCCGACCTACACCGCAGTGAGGGGCCAGTGTACGCACCTGGAGATCGAGTCTGGCTCTCAACCAGAAACCTACCCCTCTGCCTGCCCTGCCGGAAGCTGGGTCGGCGGTTTGTGGGGCCTTTTAAAGTCCTGAGGAGATTGAATGAGGTGTGTTACAGGTTAGAACTACCTATTGATTACAAGAATATTAACCCCTCATTCCATGTGTCTCTCCTCAGGCCGGTGGGTAGCTGGTCCACTCCAGGACTTCGAGATTGAGGAGACTCCTCCGCCCCCGTTGGAGATCGAGGGGCTCCGGCGTACACTGTTCGGACCATCCTGGATTCGGAGACGCCGGATGGGGGGTCTCCAATATCTCGTGGAGTGGGAGGGGTACGGTCCGGAGGAGCGGTGCTGGGTGCCGAGGAGGGACATTCTGGATCCGTCCCTGATGACCGAATTCCATCGTGGTCATCCTGCGCGCCCTGCTCCGCGTCCTCCTGGGCGTCCCCGAGGCCGGAGGCGGCGCACGTCTGGAGCCGCGCGTCAAGGGGGGGGTACTGTCATGGTTTCGGCCGAGGCAGCTCCTCCTCCTTGTTCGGGCGGGTTTCGCCGGTCGTCGTCTCCGGAGTACTAGCTGCCACCGCTCCATGTTTCCTGTTTGATTAGTTTTGTCTGTTAGCCACACCTGTCTTGTGTTATGTCTCATTAAGCACCCTATTTAGTTTCCTTGTTGTTAGTGTAGTGTTGTGTGTAATTGTTTTGTGTCAGGTGTTTGTGCGTTACCCATGTTTCGGTACGCCATTGCTATTTAGCTTCCTCCTCGGTTGAGGAGAGTTTTGCGCCCTGTGTTGTGCGCTCGTGTTTTGACACCTGTGTGCGTCTTTTTGGCCTCTGGCTGTTTTGGATTATTTTGCACTCTCCAGTAAAGTCTTGTTGGACTGTCCATCTGCTTCTGCGCCTGATTCCACACCACACCATTTCTAACATCGTGACACCCGACCTGTGCAACTGGGTCCTGGACTTCCTGACGGGCCGCCCCCAGGTGGTGAAGGTAGGCAACAACACCTCCACTTCGCTGATCCTCAACACTGGGGCCCCACAAGGGTGCGTGCTCAGCCCCCTCCTGTACTCCCTGTTCACCCATGACTGTGTGGCCACGCACGACTCCAACTCAATCATCAAGTTTGCATACGACACTACAGTGGTAGGCCTGATTACCAACAATGACGAGACAGCCTACAGGGAGGAGGTGAGGGCCCTGCCAGAGTGGAGCCAGGAAAATGACCTCTCCCTCAATGTCAACAAAACGAAGGAGCTGATTGTGGACTTCAGGAGACAGCAGTAGGAGCACACCCCTATCCACATCGACGGGACCACAGTAGATAAGGTGAAAAGCTTCAAGTTCCTCAGTGTGCACATTACTGACAATCTGAAATGGTCCATCCACACAGACAGTGTGGTGACGAAGGCGCAACAGCACCTCTTCAACCTCAGAAGGCTGAAGAAATGTGGCTTGGCCCCTAAGACCCTCACAAACTTTTACAGATGCACCATTGAGAGCATCCTGTCGGGCTGTATCACCGCCTGGTATGGCAACTGCACTGTCCACAACCACAGAGCTCTCCAGAGCGTGGTGCGGTCAAGGGAATGGCTAATAAGTCTGGCAACACAGCAGATTGGCAAACATACAGTAAAATGAGAAATCACATAACTAAACAAAAAGAAGAAGAAACTATACTATGGAACAAAGATAAATGATATAAAGAATGATAGTAAAAAGCTCTGGAGAACCTTAAATGAAATTCTAGGCAGAAAAGCGCCATCCTTCATTGAGGCTGTTGTCTCATTCATTACAAAACCATTTGATATTGCCAACAACTTTTTTGTTGACAAGATTAGCAAACAACAAATGCTGAGCCTTCATATTCGCGCATAACAGACCAAATAATGAAAGAGAAGCACTTTAACTTTGAATTCCACAAAGTCAGTGTGGAAGAGGTGAAAATATTATTGCTAGCTATAAAGGACAAACCACCTGGATCCGACAGCCTGGATGATAAATGATTGAGGTTGGTAGCGGAATACATTGCGACTCCTATTTGCCACATCTTCAATCTAAGCCTAGAAGACAGTGTGCCCTTCTCAGGTCATGAATTAGGCTAAGAATAGCAACGCACCCTTTAACACTAGAACCAACGGCCACTGACGTCGGATTTTGTAAATAAAAAAATATGCCAAAAACAAAGCTATGTCCTGCTCCTTTCCTGGCTTTTCCTAAATGTTTGTATTTTACACCGCTCATTTGTCAGAATTTTGAAATCACAAACAGAAAAGTATTTAGAGCCTTTTTACCTGTTTTCTTTCACACCTATTCCCAACTTAACCCGCCAAGACAATGAGCAGTAGTACGTTGGTACCCAGCCAGGCGCTAATGCGTCTCTCCCTCATCACTGAATGAATGACAAATGGATAAATGGGCGATAATTGTGCACATTACTTCACAATGTAATTTAAATTAAGCCTAACTGAATGATAAGGAGGGTGAAGAGGTTGATTTAACTTAGAAAGACAATAGTGTAATGATGAGTTTGTGTTATGCCTGTTTATCGTCAGCAAATAATTTGACTGCATGCCTTGCGGGTTGATACCATACTCTTTCCTTTGTAAAAATAAGCTCTTATGGTTCTGTTTTATTTACTGTAACTCTGTAACTAATCTAATATATTGTAAGGGAAACGAAAACATGCTAAATGTTGCATTAGGCCTTTAGAATAATGCAAAACATATCCTTGACTCTATCCAGCGAAGCAAACTATGCCAGCCCAAGGAATGACAAATGGATGGAATGGGCGATAATTTTGCAAGTTACTTCACAATCAAATTTAAATTAGGCCTAACTGAATGATGAGGGTGAAGAGGTTGATTTAATTTAGAACAACAATAGTGTAATGATGAGTTTGTGTTATGCTTATCTACAGTGCCTTCGGAAAGTATTCAGATCCCTTGAGTTTTTCCACATTATGTTACAGCATTATTCTAAAATGGATTAAAAATAATAATAATCCTCAGCAATCTACGCACATTACCCCATAATGACAAAGCGAAAACAGGTTTTTAGAAATGTTAGCAAATGTATTAAAAATAAAAAACTGATGGGAGAACCTTCCAGAAGAACAACCATCTCTGCAGCACTCCCCCAATCAGGCCTTTATGGTAGAGTGGCCAGACGGAAGCCACTCCTCAGTAAAAGGCACATGACAGCCCGCTTGGAGTTTGCCAAAAGGCACCTAAAAAGACTCTCAGACCATGAGACAAGATTCTCTGGTCTGGTGAAACTAAGATTGAACTATTTGGCCTGAATGCCAAGCGTCACGTCTGGAGGAAACCTGGCACCATCCCTACGGTGAAGCATGGTGGTGGCAGCATCATACTGTGGGGATGTTTTTCAGTGGCAGGGACTGGGAGACTAGTCAGGATCGATGCAAAGATTAATGGAGCAAAGTACAGAGAGATCCTTGATGAACACTTGCTCCAGAGTGCTCAGGACCTCAGACTGGGGCAAAGGTTCACCTTCCAACAGGACAATGACCCTAAGCACACAGCCAAGACAACGCAGGAGTGGCTTCAGGAAAAGTCTCTGAATGTCCTTGAGTGGCCCAGCCAGAGCCCGGACTTAAACCTGATCAAACATCTTCGGTGAGACCTGAAAATAGCTGTGCAGCGACGCTCCCCATCCAACCTGACAGAGCTTGAGAGGATCTGCAGAGAAGAATGGGAGAAACTCCCCAAATACAGGTGTGCCAAGCTTGTAGCGTCATACCCAAGAAGACTCGATGCTGTAATCACTGAGTAAAGGGTCTGAATACTTATGTATATGTGATATTTCAGTTTTTTTTATTTTTTATTATTAGCAACAATTTAAAAAAAAACTGTTTTAGTTTTGTCATTATGGGGTATTGTGTGTAGATTGATGAGGGGGGGGGGAAAACAATTTAATCAGTTTTAGAATAAGGCTGTAATGCAACAAAATGTGGAAAAAGTCAAGGGGTCTGAATACTTTTCTGAATTCACTGTATCAGCGTTGGCGCTCACGCCTTGCGGGTTGATACCGTTCTCTTTTAGAAGCTGTTACAGGACTGTTTTATTTACTGTAACTCTACTACTAATCAAATCGATTGTAAAGCAAACAAAAATATTAAATTGACAATAATCTGATGAGTATCAATATTAGGCCTATCAGTTGTCAAATTGTACATGAAGAGATGGGCACATCTTGTAATTGACAGATGCAGGGAAAGGAACATCACTTTATCAAATCCTCCATCAGAGTCACATGAAGGTAAAACATTTTGATTTCTATATAGTATCATAAAGAGCATATTCTACAGTTTCTATGACCTTTGTTAAATAACTCTCAAAATTCAAATTTCAAAATTCAAATTTCACTTTTTCCAAGAATATCCTGTCCATGCATTCAGCACATGACCACTAGAGGCAGCATTGCTCTGGCCACATTTACATGACATTTTAGTCATTTAGCAGATTAAAGATGGATGAATGGGCAATAGAAACCAGATAGAAACTGATAATGGTGCATTTGACTTCAATAAACTGAATGATGAGGAAGGTGAAGAGAGTGATTGAACATGATTTATCTGAATAATGAGTGTGAAGAGGATGATTGAATTTAGAACAATAGTGTAATGATAATGAAGAATTGTGGTCGTTGTGGGCAGTCTAATTATTTTATAATGAAAGGCTGGACATGGTATATAATTTCCCCTGGGAGAGTCAAATCAGAGACTGAGTACACCATACAATGTGTGTAGTTCACAATGGCAAGCCGAACCAAACAAATGGACGCACTGACAGAATTGCAAACGCTGCAGAATTTAGATGAGTTGGAGTCGGATGGAGGATTAGATATCGAGCTTGAAATCGATGTTGCTGATGAAGAGTCTTCAGCTTACTCTGACGTTGACTTCGAGCCTCTGCCTCCGATGCCTGAGCCTTGCCGCAGGACAACCAGAACAGAGCCAACTGAAATGGTGATCCCAACTGCCACGGTGAGACAGGAGTCTGGGAGGGATGACATGGTTTAGGTAGAAAAAGAAAAGAGTGATGAGTTTGTGACATGCAGATGTTGCAGCACATCAGAGATTGGGAATGGCTAAAGTAAAGGAAACAGTACGTGGAACATGTCTACGGATGACCTCTAAGCATTTACTGCACTCTTGTATGTCCAGTCTTGTATGTCCGCGGGGCATACGAAAGAAAGAGCATGGATGTGGAGTCCTTTTGGTCTGATAGGGATGGGGGTGGAATTTTTCAGAGAGACCATGCAACGCAAAACGCGACACCTGCAGCAGGTGCACACGAAACAAGGTGTTATATCAAAGGTGTTATTACGTGCTCCACTAAAGCAGTTATTTACCTTATAACGTGTCCTTGTGGTAAACATTATGTGGGTAAAACAAAGCGCGAATTAAAAGTACGAATCTCGGAGCATCGTAGCACCATTAGGTGCAAAAAACTCGACATACCCAGTCGCTGCCCACTTTTTGGAAGCGAACCACTCGATTTCGTCGCCCTACGTTATATCGGCATCGAACATGTCACCCTCCCTAGGAGAGGGGGTGACCTCGACAACTTATTGTTAAAACGAGAGGCTGCCTGGATCTTTAATTTAAGGACCCTTGCTCCCTTCGGTCTCAACGTAGACTTTGATTTGAAGCCATTCTTGTGATTATTGTGATTTTGCTATTCATTGTAAATGTTTGTGGGCCTATGTAGTCAAGTTGTATCTATGATCGTATGCTATCCATGTTTTTTGTATGTTCTGTTTATCTGTGAATTAACCAATGCTATTAGGCCACACCCGGCCATGATTACAGACACCTTTTCCAGCTACAATAGCCATTTACAACATTAACAGTGTCTACACTGTATTTCTGATCAATTAGTTGTTATTTTAATAGACAAAAAAATTGCTTTTCTTTCGAAAACAAGGACATTTCTAAGTGACCCCAAACTTTTCAACAGTAGTGTATTTCCACTAATATTTCTTCATGCAATTAATCTTTTATAATATTTTATGCACTATTACTCAAGAGTTGATGCTTATGTATCACCTTGCAGGTTGATATGCATCTGATGCCTGGCAACATTCTCTAGTGGGTACTGATAGGCTGAAAGGCCAGGCGGTTCAAACAGCAGACCAATCAGCCTGTTACCGGTGCTTAGCAAACTTTTTGAAAAAATCGTGTTATACCAAATACAATGTTATTTGACAAAAATGTTTTATTGTCTAATAAAAAAATATTAGAAAGAGCATGAGCTGGCGCACACCCAGAGAACATTATTTACATTTACGTCATTTAGCAGACGCTCTTATCCAGAGCGACTTACAGTTAGTGAGTGCATACATTATTTTTTAAAATTATTTTTTCATACTGGCCCCCCGTGGGAATCGAACACACAACCCTGGCGTTGCAAACGCCATGCTCTACCAACTGAGCTATATCCCTGCCGGCCATTCCCTCCCCTACCCTGGACGACGCTGGGCCAATTGTGCGCCGCCCCATGGGTCTAGTGTAGAGGTGCTGACTAACGGCGATTATTATTATTATTATAACGGCGAATAAACTGTAAGTTATAAAAACAAATAAAGACAGTTGCACACTCTATGTATAAACTCCCAGTAATTTATTGGGTAAGAAACCACCAACGTTTCGGCATCACTGTGCCTTCTTCTTACCCAATAAATTACTGGGAGTTTATACATAGAGTGTGCGACTCTCTTTATTTATTTTTATCACCAAAAAAATGATTAACAACAGACATTCAGCATGCTTATAGGGAAGGGCACTCAACATGCTCGGCACTGACACAAGTGGCAGAAAGAAATTGATAATAAGAAGATTGTGGGAGCTGTTTTGATAGACTTCAGTGCAGCCTTTGATATAATTTACCATAACACATTGCTGAAAAAAACGTACAGTGGGGAAAAAAGTATTTAGTCATCCAAAGAACACCATACCTACTGTGAAGCATGGGGGTGGAAACATCATGCTTTGGGGCTGTTTTTCTGCAAAGGGACCAGGACGACTGATCCGTGTAAAGGAAAGAATGAATGGGGCCATGTATCGTGAGATTTTGAGTGAAAACCTCCTTCCATCAGCAAGGGCATTGAAGATGAAACGTGGCTTGGTCTTTCAGCATGACAATGATCCCAAACACACCGCCCTGGCAACGAAGGAGTGGCTTCGTAAGAAGCATTTCAAGGTCCTGGAGTGGCCTAGCCAGTCTCCAGATCTCAACCCCATAGAAAATCTTTGGAGGGAGTTGAAAGTCCGTGTTGCCCAGCGACAGCCCCAAAACATCACTGCTCTAGAGGAGATCTGCATGGAGGAATGGGCCAAAATACCAGCAACAGTGTGTGAAAACCTTGTGAAGACTTACAGAAAACGTTTGACCTGTGTCATTGCCAACAAAAGGTATATAACAAAGTATTGAGAAACTTTTGTTAATGACCAAATACCTATTTTCCACCATAATTTGCAAATAAATTCATTAAAAATCCTACAATGTGATTTTCTGGATTTTTTTTTCTTCTCAATTTGTCTGTCATAGTTGACGTGTACCTATGATGAAAATTACAGGCCTCTCTCATCTTTTTAAGTGGGAGAACTTGCACAATTGGTGGCTGACTAAATACTTTTTTCCCCCACTGTAGGTGTTATGGATTAACATCCTCTGCCTTATCATGGATGGACAGTTACCTATCCAATAGAACACAGAGGGTTTTATTTAATGGATGCCTCTCTAATGCAAATTCGGTTGAGTGTGCTGTACCGCAGGGCAGCCGGCTTGGACCATTACTGTTTTCTGTGTTTACTAATGACCTTCCACTGACCTTGAATAAAGCCTGTGTACGCTGATGACTCAACAGTATACATGTCAGCTGCAACAGTAAAATAAATAACTGACACCCTTAGCATAGAGCTCCAGTCAGTTTTAGGGTAACTAGCAATAGGCTGGTGCTAAATATATCCCCCCCAAAAAAGCATACATTTGGGGACAAATTACTCGCTCAACCTAAACCTCATCTGGATCTATTATTTAATAAAGTGGCTATTTAGCAAGTTGAGGAGACTAAACAGCTGGGTGTCACCCTAAATAACAAGCTATCATGGTCAAAACATATAGACTCAATGTTTACTAAAATGGGAAGAGGTCTGTCCCTGATAAGGCGTTGCTCTGCTTTCTTGATATCTTAGTCAACCAGACCAGACAGGTCCTACAGACCCTAGTTTTGTCGCACCTGGACCACTGTCCAGTTGTGTGGTCAGGTGTGGCAAAGGAGGACATAGGCAAATTGCAGTTGGTCCAAAACAGAGCAGCACGTATTGCACATAGATGGAGGTGTTGGTGTGTTGAAGGTAGCAAACTGTCTGTTCAAGCAGTTGGCACACAGTTTGGACACTCACCGGTCCCACACAAGACATGCCACCAGAGGTCTCTTCACAGTCCCCAGGTCCAGAACACAGGCTTGGAAACACACAGTTTTAAACAGAGCCATGACTAGGGCTGTGGCGGTCACTAGGGCTGTGGCGGTCACTAGGGCTGTGGCGGTCACTAGGGCTGTGGCGGTCACTAGGGCTGTGGCGGTCACTAGGGCTGTTGCGGTCACTAGGGCTGTGGCGGTCACTAGGGCTGTGGCGGTCACTAGGGCTGTGGCGGTCACTAGGGCTGTGGCGGTCACTAGGGCTGTGGCGGTCACTAGGGCTGTGGCGGTCACTAGGGCTGTGGCGGTCACTAGGGCTGTGGCGGTCACTAGGGCTGTGGCGGTCACTAGGGCTGTGGCGGTCACTAGGGCTGTGGCGGTCACTAGGGCTGTGGCGGTCACTAGGGCTGTGGCGGTCTCAAGGTAATTTACCGTTAATTAACATATTTAGCATCTCCTGGCTTCCACACATTGCCTACAAGCCATTTTAAAAAGTCTAATAAATCCATGTAATATAGCCTACATGTAACACTATGGGGCTACTGTATGTTTAAGCTTCAACTCTATTGGACCAGTTAGGTTCTCTACTGGCGCAGTAGGGAGAAATGAAGACCGCACAACTGAATCATTTAGGAAAAGAATGCCGGCTTGTATTTTGTAACTAAAAATTAGTACAAAAAATTATCACCTTGAGTAAATATTGATGTGAAATTTGTACAATGAGCTCAATATGAATTCAATACATCAACAGTACAATAGACTCAGATATCGGCCATATATCCCGCCTATAGTTTACTAGGGTGCACCCAATTCTATTTTTAATCCGAGGGTATCTCAGCTTTCAATGTTCAAAGTTCAATGCAAATACAAAAAACAATAAACATGAATCCACAGAAAAACACAACCCAATTCACAAATACTGACTTATAAACCACTGTGAGATGGAATCAAATGTGAGTGACTGTGCCTATCAATAAACACTGTAAGGTGTTTAAATGTGGTTTGTGCGTATGAGAGTCCCACTGCAATGTATGGTGCTATAATGTCTTGCAACAGAGAATCACACCACACCGTAGTATGGTAGTGCAATTTCAGTGTCCTCCAAGGAAAAGGAAAAATACATCTTTGCATTCAAATCTTCTTACGGATGTCCTGGGTTCAGGCGGCTCGCCATCCTTGGTGGAACTGAATCCATACTCAAAAAAAACTTTTCCAAACAGGATCACACAATATATGCAGTGGGGAGAACAAGTATTTGATACACTGCCGATTTTGCAGGTTTTCCTACTTACAAAGCATGTAGAGGTCTGTCATTTTTATCATAGGTACACTTCAACTGTGAGAGGCGGAATCTAAAACAAAAATCCAGAAAATCACATTGTATGATTTTTAAGTAATTCATTTGCATTTTATTGCATGACATAAGTATTTGATCACCTACTAACCAGTAAGAATTCCAGCTCTCACAGACCTGTTAGTTTTTCTTTAAGAAGCCCTCCTGTTCTCCACTCATTACCTGTATTAACTGCACCTGTTTGAGCTGAGATTAGGAGCACACTCTTAAAGGGAGTGCTCCTAATCTCAGCTTGTTACCTGTATAAAAGACACCTGTCCACACACTCAATCAAACAGACTCCAACCTCTCCACAATGGCCAAGACCAGAGAGCTGTGTAAGGACATCAGGGATAAAATTGTAGACCTGCACAAGGCTGAGATGGGCTACAGGACAATAGGCAAGCAGCTTGGTGAGAAGGCAACAACTGTTGGTGCAATTATTAGAAAATGTAAGAAGTTCAAGATGACGGTCAATCACCCTCGGTCTGGGGCTCCATGCAAGATCTCACCTCGTGGGGCATCAATGATCATGAGGAAGGTGAGGGATCAGCCCAGAACTACACGGCAGGACCTGGTCAATGACCTGAAGAGAGCTGGGATCACAGTCTCAAAGAAAACCATTAGTAACACACTACGCCGTCATGGATTATAATCCTGCAGCGCACGCAAGGTCCCCTTGCTCAAGCCAGCGCATGTCCAGGCCCGTCTGAAGTTTGCCAATGACCATCTGGATGATCCAGAGGAGGAATGGGAGAAGGTCATGTGGTCTGATGAGACAAAAATAGAGTTTTTTGGTCTAAACTCCACTCGCCATGTTTGGAGGAAGAAGAAGGATGAGTACAACCCCAAGAACACCATCCCAACCGTGAAGCATGGAGGTGGAAACATCATTCTTTGGGGATGCTTTTCTGCAAAGGGGACAGGACGACTGCACCGTATTGAGGGGAGGATGGATGGGGCCAGGTATCGCGAGATCTTGGCCAACAACCTCCTTCCCTCAGTAAGAGCATTGAAGATGGGTCGTGGCTGGGTCTTCCAGCATGACAATGACCCGAAACACACAGCCAAGGCAACTAAGGAGTGGCTCCGTAAGAAGCATCTCAAGGTCCTGGAGTGGCCTAGCCAGTCTCCAGACCTGAACCCAATAGAACATCTTTGGAGGGAGCTGAAAGTCCGTATTGCCCAGCGACTGCCCCGAAACCTGAAGGATCTGGAGAAGGTCTGTATGGAAGAGTGGGTCAAAATCCCTGCTGCAGTGTGTGCAAACCTGGTCAAGACCTACAGGAAACGTATGATCTCTGTAATTGCAAATAAAGGTTTCTGTACCAAATATTAAGTTCTGCTTTTCTGATGTATCAAATACTTATGTCATGCAATAAAATGCAAATTAATTACTTAAAAATCATACAATGTGATTTTCTGGATTTTTGTTTTAGATTCCGTCTCTCACAGTTAAAGTGTACCTATGATAAAAATTACAGACCTCTACATGCTTTGTAAGTAGGAAAACCTGCAAAATCGTCAGTGTATCAAATACTTGTTCTCCCCACTGTAGATACTTTTGTACCTGTTTCCTCCAGCATCTTCACAAGGTCCTTTGCTGTTGTTCTGGGATTGATTTGCACTTTTCGCACCAAAGTACGTTCATCTCTAGGAGACAGAACGCGTCTCCTTCCTGAGCGGTATGACGGCTGCATGGGATGAACCAGACATGTGGAGGTCTACAATTATTTTTCTGAGGTCTTGGCTGATTTCTTTTGATTTTCCCATGATGTCAAGCAAAGAGGCACTGAGTTTGAAGGTAGGCCTTGAAATACATCCACAGTTACACATCCAATTGACTCAAATGATGTGTAAGCTTCTAAAGCCATGATATCATTTTCTGGAATTTTCCAAGCTGTTTAAAGGCACAGTCAACTTAGTGTATGTAAACTTCTGACCCACTGGAATTGTGATACAGTGAATTATAAGTGAAATAATCTGTTTGTAAACAATTGTTGGAAAAATTACTTGTGTCATACACAAAGTAAATGTCCTAACCGACTTGCCAAAACAATTTTTTGTTAACAAGAAATTTGTGGAATGCTTGAAAAACGAGTTTTAATGACTGCAAATGTATGTAAACTTCCGACTTCAACTGTAACTACTGCTGTACACATATTTTATATTAATATACTGTCCATAATGTCTATACACACCATCATATATATTTATAATGCGGATATTGCTCGTTCTAATATTTCTATATTTCTTAATTCCTTTACATTTTTTTTTTGTTTTGTTAGGCACTTTATTTTCCCTACACTCGCGATAACTTCTGCAAAATACGCGACCAATAAAATGCGATTTAATATGACACACTCTCACAGACAAAACAACTGCCTGCCAGTTTTGTTAGACACTGTGTGAAGGAGAGATGTGTTTTATCTTTAGAGAGAGCCATATTAAGCTTGCTTTGATCTCAGTTTCTGTGTGTGTTCAGTATCCTGGTTACCAGTATTGCTAGTGATACAGACGCCCTCACAAGCATCCGTTCTGTTTGTATTGGAGCAATGTCGCCGTCTTTAGTGTTTGGCCAGGAGGGGAAACACCCTGCAGTTGAAGGGCAGGCTGGAGTTGAAGATTCTTCCAACTTCTGTTTCCTGTCACATCAGTGGGCGAGGTTGTCTCCCAGATATCAGATGTGCTATGTCACATCACATGACCTCGCCTTACGCCAGTCTACCTGCTGCCACTAGAACAAGTCATTTATCATTATTATGCAACACAATCGCTGATATCTGGCTGTCAGTGTGTTTGTTGAGAATGAGAAAGATTATAGACTGTTCAAGTAAAGTTCTGACAGACACATGGTAGCTGTTATACTGAATGTGTTTGGAAAATACCAGGCTGGTCTCATAGACTCTCATAGTAAACGAAAATCCAGAATGCTCAAATTAGTAGGATATGTCACGTTTGGGATGGTTACATTTACGTCATTTAGCAGACACTCTTATCCAGAGCGACTTACAGTTAGTGCATACATTATTCTTTTTAATTTTCATACCCCATGGGAATCGAACCCACAACCATGGCGTTGCAAACGCCATGCTCTACCAACTGAGCTACCTCCCTGCCGGCCATTCCCTCCCCTAACCCTAACCCTAACCCTAACCCTAACCCTAACCTAACCTTAACCCTAACCCTAACCTTAACCTTAACCCTAACCTTAACCCTAACCCTAACCTTAACCTTAACCCAAAAACCTAACCTTAACCCTAAACCTAACCTTAACCCTAACCCTAACCTTAACCCAAAAACCTAACCTTAACCCTAAACCTAACCCTAGCTCCCCTGTAGCTCAGTTGGTAGAGTGTGGCGCTTACAATGCCAGGGTTGTGAGTTCGTTTCCCACGGGGGGCCAGTATGAAAATGTATGCACTAACCAACTGTAAGTCGCTCTGGATAAGAGCGTCTGCTAAATGACTAAAAATGTAAAAATGTAAACCTAACCCTAAAACTAACCCTAGCTCCTAACCTTAATGTAATTCTAGCCCTAACACTAACACTAATTATAACCTTAACCCTAACCCCCCTAGAAGTAGCATTTGACCTCATTGGGTTGGGGTGGAGGAGCGGTAGAAGAGCCACTGTGTCTTCACCCAGGTCATTAATCACAGAGAGACCTTCACTGGACACTCCATCACCTTGACGCTGCAGCCAACCCCAATTTTAAATCAAATCAAAATGTAATGAATCACATGCTTTCTAAACAACAAGGTGTAGACTAACAGTGAAACGCTTACTGACGGGCCCTACCCAAAAAATGCAGAGGGAAAGAAAATAGAGAAATAATAGAAAAATAATAACACGTAATAATAAAAGTTATAATAAATACACAATGATAACTTTGCTATATACACGGGGTACCAGTACCGAGTCCATGTGCAGGGGTACGAGGTAATGGAGGTAGCTATGTACATATAACTAGGAATAAAGTGACTAGGCAACAGGATAGATAATAAACAGTAGCAGCAGCATACAGTATGTGATTAGTAGAAAAAAAGTTAGTGCAAAAAGGTTAGTGCAAACAGGGTCAATGCAGATAGTCCGGGTAACTATTTAACTAACTATTTAGCAGTCTTATGGGTTGGGGGTAGAAGCTGTTCAGGGTCCTGTTGGTTCCAGACTTGGTGCATCGGTACCGCTTGCCGTGCATTAGCAGAGAGAACAGTCTATGACTTGGGTGGCTGGAGTCTTTGACAATCTGTAGGGCCTTCCTCTGACACTGCCTGGTATAGAGAATAACATTTTGAGGATCTGAGGGTCCATGTCAAATCTTTTCAGCCTCCTGAAGGGGAAGAGGCGTTGTCATGCGTTGACCATGATAGATCCTTAGTGATGTGGACACCAAGGAACTTGAAGCTCTCGACCCACTCCCACTACAGCCCCGTGCTCTGACCTCTGTTTCCTGTAGTCCATGATCAGCTCCTTTGTCTTGCTGACGTTGAGGGAGAGGTTGTTGTCCTGGCATCACACTGCCAGGTCTCTGACCTCCTCGCTATAGGTGCATCGTCATCGCTGATCAGGCCTACCACCGTCATGTCGTCAGCAAACGTAAGGATGGTGTTGGAGTCGTGTGTGGCCACACAGTCGTGTGTAAACAGGGAGTACAGGAGGGGAATAAGCACGCCCCCCTGAGGGGCCCCCGTGTTGAGGGTCAGCCTGGCGGATGTGTTGTTGTCTACCCTCCCCACCTAGGGGCGGCCCGTCAGGAAGTCCAGGATCCAGTTGCAGAGGGAGGTGTTTAGTCCCAGGGTCCTTAGCTTAGGAAGGCACCATGGTGTTCAATGCTGAGCTGTAGTCATTGAACAGCATTCTCACATAGGTGTACCTCTTGTCCAGGTGGGAGAGATCTGTTGGGGTGGTATGCACATTGGGGTGGGTCCAAGGTGTCTGGAATAATGGTGTTGATGTGAGCCATGACCAGCCTTTCAAAGCATTTCATGGCTACAGATGTGAGTGCTATGGGGCGATAGTCATTTAGACAGGTTACAGTGGTGTTCTTGACCACAGGGGCTATGGTGGTCTGCTTGAAACATGTAGGTATTACAGACTGGGTCAGGAATAGGTTGAATGCCAGCTGGTCAGTGCATGCTCTGAGGACGTGTCCCAGTAATCTGTCTGGCCCTGCGGCCTTGTGAATGTTAACCTTGATCACACAGTCGTTTGGAACAGCTGGTGCTCTCATACATGGTTCAGTGTTGCTTGCCTCGAAGCAAGCATAGAAGGCATTTAGCTCGTCTGGTAGGGTCGCGTCACTGGGCAGCTCGCGACTGGATTTCCCTTTGTAATCCGTGATAGTTTGCAAGCCCTGCCACATCTTGTCAGAACTGGCGTAGTAGGATTCGATCTTAGTCCCGTATTGATGCTTTGCCTGTTTGATGGCTCGTCCGAGGTCGTAGCGGAATTTCTTATAAGCGTCCGGATAAGCTCCTTTAAAACTGCAGCTCTAGCCTTTAGCTCAGTGAGGATGTTGCCTGTAATTCATGGCTTCTGTTTGGGATATGTATGTACAGTCTCTGTGGGGATGACGCCGTTTTAAGGAGAGGAGGAGAGGGGATGAGGAGGAGAGAGGGGAGGGAGGAGAGAGGGGAGGAAGGGAGGAGAGAGGGGATAGTAGAGAAGCTAGAGGAGAAGGAGGAGACAGGAGGAGAGGGGGAGAGAAGGAGGAGAGAGGGGAGAGGGGGGAGAGAAGGAGGAGAGAGGGGGAGAGAAGGGGGAGAGAGGGGGAGAAAAGGAGGAGAGAGGGGGAGAAGGAGAGAAGGAGGAGAGAGGGAGGAGAGGGGGGAGAGAGGGAGGAGAGAGGGAGGAGAGAGGGGGGAGAGAGGGAGGAGAGAGGGGGAAGAGAAGGAGGAGAGAGGGGGAGAGAAGGAGGAGAGAGGGGGAGAGAAGGAGGAGAGAGGGGGAGAGGGGGAGAGAAGGAGAAGAGAGGGGAGAGAAGGAGGGGAGAGGGGGAGAGAGGGGGAGAGAAGGAGGAGAGAGGGGGGAGAGGGGGAGAGAAGGAGAAGAGAGGGGGAGAGAAGGAGGGGAGAGGTGGAGAGGGGGAGAGAGGGGGAGAGAGGGAGGAGAGGGGGGAGAGAAGGAGGAGAGGGGGAGAGAAGGAGGAGAGAGGGGGAGAGAAGGAGGAGAGAGGGGGAGAGAATGAGGAGAGAAGGAGGAGAGAGGGGGAGAGAAGGAGGAGAGAGGGGGGAGAGAAGGAGGAGAGAGGGGGAGAGAAGGAGGAGAGAGGGGGAGAGAAGGAGGAGAGCAGGGAAGAGAAGGAGGAGAGAGGGGAGAGAGAAGGAGGAGAGAGAAGGAGGAGAGAGGGGGAGAGATGGGGAGAGAATGAGGAGAGAAGGAGGAGAGAGGGGGGAGAGAAGGAGGAGAGAGGGGGGAGAGAAGGAGTAGAGAATGAGGAGAGAAGGAGGAGAGAGGGGGAGAGAAGGAGGAGAGAGGGGGGAGAGAAGGAGGAGGGAGGGGAGAGAAGGAGAAGAGAGGGGGAGAGAAGGAGGAGAGAGGGGGAGAGAAGGAGGAGAGAGGGGGAGAGAAGGAGGAGAGAGGGGAGAGAGGAGGAGAGAGAAGGAGGAGAGAGGGGGAGAGATGGAGAGAGAAGGAGGAGAGAAGGAGGAGAGAGGGGGAGAGAGGAGGAGAGAGGTTGGAGAGAAGGAGGAGAGAGGGGGAGAGAGGGGGAGAGAGGCGTTGTGGTAGAAAGTTAAGGAGGACAGGGAGAGGGGGAAGAAAAAAACACATTGGAACGAAAGCAAGTGTATTTGTATGCGTGTGTAAAGGTGTGCCAATGCCCAAATGATGGAAACATGTTCAGTCAGCTTCTTTCCTACCTGCTGGCAGAATGCACTCCTGCACTTTTCTCATTCTGCTAATGGATTAAGGGATGGATTCTTATGGTGCGTGTGTGTGCATTTGTGTGCATGTGTGTGTGTGTGTGTGTGTGTGTGTGTGTGTGTGTGTGTGTGTGTGTGTGTGTGTGTGTGTGTGTGTGTGTGTGTGTGTGTGTGTGTGTGTGACTTACTGGTGGCATCCCTGGGGTGAACTCCCAGCCATCCAGGACATTAATGCCAGGCGGTGTCTGGTCATGGACTGCTCCCATTCGGCAGGCGATACTGGAGCATCGGACCCACAGGCTCCGAGACAGTTTCTTTCGGAGGCCATAAGACTGCTGAACAGCTAACAACTGCTGCCCTCCCTCTCCCACGGACTCTTTGCTCACCAACATGTCTCTACCCACACACACACACACACACACACATAGAAACATACACTCATCATCCGTGTGAGGAGCTTTTCTTATCGTTGACACCATCAGGTCCTTATCCAGGCAGCGTTGAGCAGCTCTGAACACAGAGACAGACCCTGAGGGGTGTGTTTCCTCTCTCCCTTCCTCTTCCCTCCCTCCCTCCCTCCCTCCCTCCCGCCACCATACCATCCCTCCCTCTCCTGTGTTGAAGCTTTTCAAAGCTGCGGTGCTCATCTCATCTCTTACCTGGTCGTCTAGGCATGCCTGCAGGTCCTCTCTCCATGCTGTGACAAACCCAGCGGTGCATTGTCGAACTGCATCTTCAGATACCTGTCAACTAGACGATTTGACTCATTACACGATTTTACTGTGTATGATTTTCTTTGGTTTTACTATCCTTGTGTGGACCGGAAGTCCTCACAAGGATAGTAAAACAAGGAAGTAGGGGCATTTCACCAGTCCCCACAAAGAAAAAGGCTATTTTAGGCTTAGGGGTTAGGTTTAGGGTTGGAATTAGGGTTAGGGGTTAGGTTTAGGGTTGGAATTAGGGCTAGGGTTAGGTTAAGGGTTAGGGGTTAGGGGAAACAGGATTTTGAATGGGAATCAATTGTTTGGCCACCACAAGGATAGCAAAACAAAATGTGCGTGTGTGTATGCAGATGTGTGTGGGTCCTGCCACCAGATTTGGGATTGGGGTTTTTAATGATGTGTTTCAGTCTCTTATCTCCATCATGAAGCAGATATGGGCACAAATATGATTTATAAACACAAAGATAATCTATATAAAGGAGGAAGACTTTGATAAAGTGCTGCTAGACTTGCTGTCTTTTAATTGATACAGGTCGTCTGCTTGACTTGTCACGTCCACGACCACATCATCAAACAGAGTTAGATATAAGAGAGCGGACTCTAGCGAATCCATCTTTTGAGTTCATCGATAAGGTGGCGAGGAGTAGTGGAAATCAACAGAGAGATGTGCTAGAAGAGAGGACCTGAACAAACGTGATTAAGAAATCACACGTTCTCTCCCTCTCTCTCTCCCGTATCCCTCTCTATGTCTCTCCTCCTCTCTCCTCCTCTCTCTCTCCCCTGTCTCCCTCTCTTGAAATTCAATTCAATTTAAGGGGCTTTATTGGCATGGGAAACATATGTTACATTGCCAAAGCAAGTGAAATAGATAATAAACAAAAGTGAAATAAACAATAAAAATTAACAGTAAACATTACACTCAGTAGTTCCAAAAGAATAAAGACATTTCAAATGTCATATTATGTATATATACAGTGTTGTAACAATGTGCAAATAGTTAAAGTACAAAAGGGAAAATAAATCAACATAAATATGGGTTGTATTTACAATGGTGTTTGTTCTTCACTGGTTGCCCTTTTCTTGTGGCAACAGGTCACACATCTTGCTGCTGTGATTGCACACTGTGGTATTTCACCCAATAGATATGGGAGTTTATCCAAAATTTGATTTGTTTTTCGAATTCTTTGTGGGTCTGTGTAATCTGAGGGAAATATGTGTCTCTAATATGGTCATACATTTGGCAGGAGGTTAGGATGTGCAGCTCAGTTTCCACCTCATTTTGTGGGCAGTGTGCACATAGCCTGTCTTCTCTTGAGAGCCAGGTCTGCCTACGGCGGCCTTTCTCAATAGCAAGGCTATGTACATAGACAAAGCTTTCCTTAAGTTTGGGTCAGTCACAGTGGTCTGGTATTCTGCCACTGTTTACTCTCTGTTTAGGGCCAAATAGCATTCTAGTTTGCTCTGTATTTTTGTAAATTCTTTCAATGTGTCAAGTAATTCTCTTTTTGTTTTCTCATGATTTGGTTGAGTCTAATTGTGATGCTGTCCTGGGGCTCTGTGGGGTCTGTTTGTGTTTGTGAACAGAGCCCCAGGACCAGCTTTCTTAGGGGACTCTTCTCCAGGTTCATCTCTCTGTAGGTGATGGCTTTGTTATGGAAGGTTTGGGAATCGCTTCCTTTTAGGTAGTTGTAGAATTTAACGGCTCTTTTCTGGATTTTGATAATTAGCGGGTATCAGCCAAATTCTGCTCTGCATGCATTATTTGGTGTTTTACATTGTACACAGAGGATATTTTTGCCAAAGTCTGCATGCAGAGTCTCAATTAGGTGTTTGTCCCATTCTGTGAATTCTTGGTTGGTAAGCGGACCCCAGACCTCAGAACCATAAAGGGCAATGGGTTCTATAACTGATTCAAGTATTTTTAGCCAGATCCTAATTGGTATGACACATTTCCTTTTGATGGCATAGAAGGCCCTTCTTGCCTTGTCTCTCAGATCGTTAACAGCTTTGTGGAAGTTACCTGTGGCGCTGATGTTTAGGCCGAGGTATGTATAGTTTGTGTGCTCTAGGGCAACGGTGTCTAGATGGAATTTGTATTTGTGGTCCTGTCTCTCTATCCCTGTGTTTCTATCTCTGTCTCTCTCTCTCCACGGTCTCCCTATCTCTGTCTATCACTTCCTCTCTCTCTCTCTCTCTCTCTATTCCTCACTCTCTCCCTGTCTATCTCTCTCTCCTGTCTCTCTCTCTCTTTCTCTCTCTGTCTCCCCCTGTCTCTCTCTCTGTCTCCCCATGTCTCTCTCTCCCTGTCACTCTCTCCCTGTCTATCTCTCTCTCCTGTCTCTCTCGCTCTTTCTCTCTCCCTCTCTGTCTCCCCCTCTCTCTCTCTGTCTCCCCATGTCTCTCTCTCCCTGTCACTCTCTCCCTGTCTATCTCTCTCTCTCTTTCTCTCTCTCTCTGTCTCCCCATGTCTCTCTCTCTGTCTCCCCATGTCTCTCTCTCCCTGTCACTCTCTCCCTGTCTATCTCTCTCTCCTGTCTCTCTCTCTCTTTCTCTCTCCCTCTGTCTCCCCATGTCTCTCTCTCTCTGTCTCCCCATGTCTCTCTCTCCCTGTCTCTCTCTCCCTGTCTCTCACTCCCTGTCTCTCTCATATTCAGGACAGTGCAGCTGGTAGGTAGACAGAGAGGAGTTTATTTCCTAGTCAAGCTAGTGCAGCTGGTAGGTAGACAGAGAGGAGTTTATTTCCTAGTCAAGCTAGTGCAGCTGGTAGGTAGACAGAGAGGAGTTATTTCCTGGTCAAGCTAGTGCAGCTGGTAGGTAGACAGAGAGGAGTTATTTCCTGGTCAAGCTAGTGCAGCTGGTAGGTAGACAGAGAGGTGTTATTTTCTGGTCAAGCTAGTGCAGCTGGTAGGTAGACAGAGAGGAGTTTATTTCCTGGTCAAGCTAGTGCAGCTGGTAGGTAGACAGAGAGGAGTTATTTCCTGGTCAAGCTAGTGCAGCTGGTAGGTAGACAGAGAGGAGTTATTTCCTGGTCAAGCTAGTGCAGCTGGTAGGTAGACAGAGAGGAGTTCTTTTCTGGTCAAGCTAGTGCAGCTGGTAGGTAGACAGAGAGGAGTTATTTCCTAGTCAAGCTAGTGCAGCTGGTAGGTAGACAGAGAGGAGTTATTTTCTGGTCAAGCTAGTGCAGCTGGTAGGTAGACAGAGAGGAGTTATTTCCTGGTCAAGCTAGTGCAGCTGGTAGGTAGACAGAGAGGAGTTATTTTCTAGTCAAGCTAGTGCAGCTGGTAGGTAGACAGAGAGGAGTTATTTCCTGGTCAAGCTAGTGCAGCTGGTAGGTAGACAGAGAGGAGTTATTTCCTGGTCAAGCTAGTGCAGCTGGTAGGTAGACAGAGAGGAGTTTATTTCCTGGTCAAGCTAGTGCAGCTGGTAGGTAGACAGAGAGGAGTTATTTCCTAGTCAAGCTAGTGCAGCTGGTAGGTAGACAGAGAGGAGTTATTTCCTGGTCAAGCTAGTGCAGCTGGTAGGTAGACAGAGAGGAGTTATTTCCTGGTCAAGCTAGTGCAGCTGGTAGGTAGACAGAGAGGAGTTATTTTCTGGTCAAGCTAGTGCAGCTGGTAGGTAGACAGAGAGGAGTTTATTTCCTGGTCAAGCTAGTGCAGCTGGTAGGTAGACAGAGAGGAGTTTATTTCCTGGTCAAGCTAGTGCAGCTGGTAGGTAGACAGAGAGGAATTATTTCCTGGTCAAGCTAGTGCAGCTGGTAGGTAGACAGAGAGGAGTTATTTCCTCGTGAAGCTAGTTTACATGGTTGATGGTTCTGTATTATTGTTGGCTGTGGTCCAAGGCTGTAATTAACCACAGCTGCTGCTAAAGAGCCTCTGCTTTGAGGAGACAGATAACAGAGCGTGGACCGCATCTCAATAGTTCACAACAGATTCCTCTTCTCACCTCCTTTCAATAGTTCACAACCCCCCTTTCTTTCAACAGCACTGATATGATACAACTGGAGAGTTGATAGCAAGGAGAGATAAAGAAATACAGAGAGAAAGAAAGTGAGAGAGAGAGAGAGAGAAAGTGAGAGAGAGAGACAGAGAAAGTGAGAGAGAGAGAGAAAGTGAGAGAGAGAGAAAGAGAGAGAGAGAGAGAGAGAGAGAGAGAGAGAGAGAGAGAGAGAGAGAGAGAGAGAGAGAGAGAGAGAGAGAGAGAGAGAGAGAGAGAGAGAGAGAGAGAGAGAGAGAGAGAGAGAGAGAGACATGTTCAACTATTGAGATTCAGCCCACATGCGTAGGAGACACAGGGTGAATAGAGTTCAGTAGAGGGAGGTGTGGCTATACCACAGCACAGAGCTAAATATAAATCACTGATCACTGATCTAATAATACTGAATGCAGGTGTCCAAAATAAACAGCTCTCACAATACATTGTCAGATGAATGATTACTTCAGGAAGAAGGTTAAGTGCTGCATTTTCAAAGTGTATGTGTGTGTGTGTGTGTGTGTGTGTGTGTGTGTGTGTGTTGGACCAGGGCGTGTGTGTGTGTGTTGGAACAGGGCCAGTAGAGGTCTGAGTTAACAGTCAGAGAACATGTCTGAACAGAATCCCAGTCAGTCAGTCAGTCAGTCAGTCATTCTGTGAAGGTTAGGTCAAAGCAGGAAGTTATTACAGCCATGACAGCTGACCCTGGTCAAGACCACCCTCTGGAGTGTCATTATAGTGACAGACTATATCAGACACAACAGGACAGATGGGTTGCTCTGTGTCATGGTCTGTCTGTCATACTACAGCAGGTTGACAATGGGTTACATTACTGTCTAGTGTCCATAGAGCACCACAGTATGAGTCATAATACCCATAAAACCTAGTGGTCAAACAAGGAAATGATTCCAATCATTTTTCCCATAGGGGATTTTAGAAACACTTAAAATAAGGGCTGTGTTTCGTGTAGGCTTACCCTGGTGTGACGTTTTGATAACCATGTAAATCTCTCTAGGACAAGGTGACTTTTATCAATATATTCATTTGTATTTACCCCCAAAAAATGAAATGCTAATTAGCGGTTAATGTGGCTATCATAAAGAACTACAAATGTCATGATGATCTGGACCAGACTGCCGAATCGATGCAAAGGTAAGAATCTCTGGATTAACTATCTAATGTTAGCTACATTTAGTAATTAATAAATTGGCAACATTTCTTTAAATGGACAATTCTGTGAACTGTCTTGTGCAGGTTTTAAATTGACACAATATCTGTTAGCAAAGGTGTCAGCTAGAGATGACGTGCAGGAGCTTGCAGGGATTTGTAGTCTTGCATGATGTCTACTTTGATGCTAATTATCATTTTCGGATCTGAGAGTAAATAGAGCCGACTATATTGATAAAAGTCACCTTGTCCTAGAGAGATTTACATGGTTATCAAAACGTCACGCCAGGGTAAGCCTACACGAAACACAGCCCTTATTTTAAGTGTTTCTAAAATCCCCTATGGGAAAAATGTTTGGTGGAAAAACTATTGGAACCATTTCCCTGTTTGACTGCTAGATTTTATGACACCTCCACTGTGGGGTTCTATAGACAATGACACCTCCACTGTGGGGTTCTATAGACAATGACACCTCCACTGTGGGGTTCTATAGACAATGACACCTCCACTGTGGGGCTCTATAGACAATGACACCTCCACTGTGGGGCTCTATAGACAATGACACCTCCACTGTGGGGCTCTATAGACAATGACACCTCCACTGTGGGGCTCTATAGACAATGACACCTCCACTGTGGGGCTCTATAGACAATGACACCTCCACTGTGGGGCTCTATAGACAATGAAAGGAAAACAACGGTTGCTGTATGCTTAAAGATAGGAGGCAAGTTCTGTGGCTTCAAGTTCTGTGGCTTCAAGCACTGTGGCTTCAAGCTCTTTGGCCTCAAGCGCTGTGGCTTCAAGCGCTGTGGCTTCAAGCGCTGTGGCTTCAAGCGCTGTGGTTTCAAGCGCTGTGGCTTCAAGCTCTTTGGCCTCAAGCGCTGTAGCTTCAAGCGCTGTGGCTTCAAGCTCTGTGGTTTCAAGCGCTGTGGCTTCAAGCTCTGTGCCTTCAAGCGCTGTGGCTTCAAGCGCTGTGGCTTCAAGCGCTGTGGCTTCAAGCGCTGTGGCTTCAAGCTCTGTGCCTTCAAGCTCTTTGGCTTCAAGCCAGTCAGGTGACAAGTGTATGTGTAGTGTGTAAGGTACTGCAGGCCAAATATACTGAACAAAAATATAAACCCAACATGTAAAGTGTTGGTCCCATGTTTCATGAGCTGGAAAAAAATCTCTGTCATTTTCCATACGCACAAAAAGCTTATTTCTCTAAAATGTTGTGCACAAATTTGTTTATATCCCTGTTAGTGAGCATTTCTCCTTTGCCAACATAATCCATCCACCTGACAGGTGTGGCATATCAATAAGCTGATTAAACAGCATGATCATTACAAAGGTGCACCTTGTGCTGGGGACAATAAAAGGCCACTTAAAAATGTGCAGTTTTGTCACACAACGCCACAGATGTCTCAAATTTTGAGGGAGCGTGCAATTGGCACAATGACTGCAGGAATGTCCACCAGAGTTGTTGCCAGAGAATTGAATGTTCATTTCTCTACCATAAGCTGCCTCCAACATTGTTTTAAAGAATTTGGCAGTTCCATAGGTTAGGGCCTAATGAATTGATTTCAATTGACTGATTTCCTTATAGGAACTGTAACTCAGTAAAATCTTTGAAATTGTTGTATGTTGCATTTATATTTTTCAGTATATAAATGTGAGACAATAGCAAACACACTGAGCAAATAAATCTAATTAAAGTCAAATGCCATCACCTCCCAAAATGCACGCACGCATGCACGCACACACACACACACACACACACACACACACACACACATGCACGCACGCACGCACGCACACAGTGGTAGGAAGTCAAACAGAGGACCGGTGAGAGAATAAACAAACTGTTTCTGTGAGCTGGTCTATTCTATTAAAATACAAAAAGGTCCAATCAAAATGCCTTTCTGTGGCTATAATTGGGCAACAGATCAGAATTTATCAGAATTGGGCTACCTGTGTAAATGCAGCACTGATGCCTGAAATAAACTAACTGTAAACCTGAGGCATTCTGGCAGAGTTCTCTGACATGGGAGTCAACTTTTCCTCCATCCTAGTTTGTCCTCCTTTTTTGGAGCGAGGTAAAAAAATAAAATAAGGTCACAACAGAAGAAAAAGGGGTGCATCTCATTTTTCTAACAGGTTCTGCCATTCCTTAGGTTACGAATGGTACGTTCTGATTAATGAGACCCAGGAGTTTATCTGACCTAAATATCTGTCCGCTCAGACCATATCTCTTATATGAGCCAGCATTTTAGTGACAGTGGCGTGTTTTAAATGTTAAAAAAATATTTTATTTGGCTAATAGCAGGGCGCCTTGTATTGATCCATGAGGCAAAGGGGTTTAAAAGGTGAGAAAATATTATACTGATCTGATTGATAAACTTAGCTTTTGGCTCAGTAGGACTGCAGCCAGTGAGTTTGACACAGAGTTGGAGATCTTCAACAGCGAACAGAATTCAATGTCTGTAGCCACAAACCAGCTGTTCCTCACTGTTTTACATCTCAGTTTCCCAAATGGGGGGTCAGGTCCTACTAGTGTGTTGTGGATAGGTCCTATCCTGTCGGGTGGTTTTGTTTCGCGTCAAATGGGTCACAATAACATTCAACAGTACTTTCGGTGGCTCAAAGTTCAAAACTGTTTGGGAGTCACTGGTACATCTGAACCAATCGCTCTCTTCTTGAAATTCAAGGTTCCCCGATTATCATATGAACACAGCCAGACTGTGTCCCTAGCAGACGGACTGGGTGCCCCTTAAGGACGCTGCTGTGCCACCTCACATCGTATATCTGCTGGAACAAAGTACCATATTTCACCAGGCCTGTCCAGACCATAATTACCCTGACCCTCTGGGGTCCCCCTGCTTGTCCTCTGGAGACACACACACACACTGGGGTCCACTGCCTGCCCGTTTGTCTTAGAGAGAGAGAACTTTGTCTCTCTGCCTCTACCTCCCTTCTTGCCTCCTGCAATCCGTCTTCTGTCAACCATCTCCCCTCACCCTCACCCAACCTTGCCCTTCTCTGACTGTCACCCAGGGCAAGCTGGCAGTGACACAAAGAATGGAGGAGGGAAGAAAGGAAGAAAAAGAAGTGAGGGGAGAGGAGGAATGAGGTGGAGGGAGGGGGGAATCAAACGAGATGGGAGAGGAGGAGGGAGAGGAGACAGAAGAAGAAGAAAGAGAGGAGGAGGGAGAGGAGACAGAAGAAGAAGAAAGAGAGGAGACAGAAGAAGAAGAAAGAGAGGAGACAGAAGAAGAAGAAAGAGAGGAGACAGAAGCTGGCAGGGCATCAGGAGGGTGGAGAGGAGAAACAAGCTGCCAACCACACAGTCCAGTACACACCTGGAAGTACAAACATATGCAAACACACGCACGCATGTTCTCCTCTATATGACTAAATAAATAACACAACATTAACCACCTGTTGTAAACACACACACACACAGCTAGCCACTCAAAGACTGTTTTCTATTCATACAACCAGTGTGGTGAAAGCTGCTGGCTTCCTGTGCCCTTCCACCACAGAAACCTGGGGTCCTGGCGACAGTATCCCAACACTCCCACCATCAATAACTCCAGTCCCTTTGTCTCCCACACAAAGGCTCCCTCCCTCCCCCTGGTTCCTCTTCTCCCTGGTTCTCCCTCCCTCCCCAGTTCCCTCTCCCTCCCTCCCTGGTTCTGCCTTCCCTCCCTCCCCCTCACCCCGGTTCCCGCTCTCCCCGGTTCCCCCTCTCCCCCTCTCCCCGGTTCCCCCTCTCCCTCTCTCCCTGGTTCCCCCTCTCCCTCCCTCCCTCCCTCCCTTGTTCCCCCCCTCGTTCCCCCTTTTCCTGGTTCCCTCCTCCCTGCCTCCCCCTCTCCCTCAAGCTGTTATGAAAGGAAAGTCAACAGGCGTGCAGAGAAAGAAGTGGAGCTCTAGGACCTAGTTGTATAGGGTGGAATAGACCTAGGTGTATAGGGTGGAATATACCTAGGTGTATAGGGTGGAATAGACCTAGGTGTATAGGGTGGAATAGACCTAGGTGTATAGGGTGGAATAGACCTAGGTGTATAGGGTGGAATAGACCTCTGCAGGATTGCGTTTCAGTGCCAGTATCATTCACACACACACCAGCCATAAGCTGGATAAATAGTACAGCACAACACATTGAGTTATTGATAATTGGTGGAAGCAGAATAGAAAGTTATTCAAAACTTTCAATTTACTATCTCAGATCTTTGTCACGGAGAGTTTGAGACAAGGCCAAGTCCCTTAGAATAAAATAGTTGAATCCAGTGTAATAAATAAATCTAATAATCTGCAAAGCCCTCTGGAATGATTTAACGTGGAATAAAGGCCTGCTTATGCTGAGCAATGGTAACATATACATTATGGAGAGAGAGAGCGAGAGAGAGAGCGAGAGAACACACCACATACAAAGTACTTGAAAAGCATTTAGCATTGAACAAATTCATTCATTTGATAACCTTTTACATGTTTTATATAAAACCTTTATTCACACATTCACAACTGGCCCCCAAATGCTGTACAACGTCAGAGCAACTCCATGTGCGCCAACATGAGAACTCCTGACCTGAGCAGCGAATGCACAGTCCCACACATCTCTATAGAAGGCAGATATGATCATATCATACACTTCTCATCAGGTCTACATATCTCCAAATAATATGGATTGGGGTTAACTTATGCATTTAATGCTATTACCAGTCAATCCAAATACAATACTACACTATGAACATCTGTGGCGCTGCTAGAGTTGCTGCCCAGTTCAGGAACAATCAGGAATGGCTCCACTAGGATGACGACAGATCAGAGAATTAGTATAAACACACTGTATATAGTTCCATGGGTTTTAGTTGATTTTTATCTCCACCTACTAAGGTGGCTAAAGAGAGAGAAGTTGTAATTGTTGTGTGTACAGAACACTGAGGCGTGATCAAAATCTGATGTGATTTTAACAATGCCGATGACACTTGATATGGCTGCCGCTTGCTTTACACCCCCCGTAACGTTGCTTCCAATGGGAATGTCTCTTCTACTCATTCTAATTCTACGGTTCTTCTCTGCATTCGTGTATAAACAGTTCAACACTTCCTGGAAGATAGCTGGCGTGGTTTGTCACTGGTTAAGTTGCCTCCCGATTATAACACTGGGCTTCATGACTTAACAGTCTGGATGAGTCTGGTTACAAAACAATACCAACATAACCAGGCTGTACAGTACTCCTACAACACACGTTCAATATATTACTGTATATTACTGTATATTACTATATATTACTGTATATTACTGTATAGTGTCCTATTCACATGAGACTAGTATAGTCCCTTCATATTATGTAGAATAAATTGACGGACACACACAGGGCACGCCATAGAGATACTGTGACGGTACTGAAACAGAACAACCATAGAAAGAAAGCGCTGGCGTTCATGTAGCTAAGTAGCTGTCACACAGAGTAACACCGTAGAACAGTGATTCTCAACTGGTGGATCGCGACCCAAATTTGGGGTGGTGGGAGGTTTTGAGTGGGTCACGGGGAAAAAAAGTATAATAATTCAGACTGAAGTAATTTTTCATATATATATATATATATATTAAATTTTTTGATGAAAAAATATCCCGTCTGAATTTAAAACGACTTCAACCAGGTAAAACGTGTGTAGAAATGTGTGGTCCTCTGTAGCTCAGCTGGTAGAGCACGGCGCTTGTAATGCCAAGGTAGTGGGTTCTATCCCCGGGACCACCCATACACAAAAATGTATGCACGCAAGACTGTAAGTCGCTTTGGATAAAAGCGTCTGCTAAATGGCATATTATTATTATTATATTATAGAAATGATAATGGATTAAAAAATATATATAATTTCATCTCTGAAAATGTTTTCTTCAATTACAGTATTTTCATTATAGTGCTTTAGCAGCACTATTGGGGTTGGTTTAGTTTAGCTCAAACCAGTGAGTTTAACATTCTTCATCAAGAATATGGGCAAAATGTTCATTATTTACAATGAAAGAGGTGGGAATGTTGTTCCCTTGTCATATACAGTAATTGCTACATTTACTATCAATATAGCATTAAAAAGAGTTTTACAGATTGTATTTTGGCGATTATTTTTAGCGATGGCGAATATTGGGTCACGACTGAAAAAAGCTGGTCCAATTTGGGTCCAGAACCACTGATATAGAAAGATCCATGGGGACAGAGAACAAGTGAGAAGGGAGTTGGGGGGGGGTTAATATAATTTGTAGCAGTCTGAGAATGAAACATGTACAGCGCATTATATTCTCTGTATGTCAACCTCCGCAGAGCAGTCATCAGGCCCAGGCTCTAGCTGATGGTTCTCTGTCATCCCCGGTGTCTCCTCTAGCATCAGTCATCACACTATTCATCATCCACTGGGTGGCTAGCAGAGCCATCTCTCCATTACAAACACATTAGCGTTGGTTGGATAGCACTGGGTGGCTAGCAGAGCCATCTCTCCATTACAAACACATTAGCGTTGGTTGGATAGCACTGGGTGGCTAGCAGAGCCATCTCTCCATTACAAACACATTAGCGTTGGTTGGTTAGAGGAACAAGAGACTTGAGACTGTTTACAGGAGCTCAACCTATTACCTTCTCCTTCCGTTTGGTTTTGGACGGATGAGCACTTGGTTGACATTCAGAATATACAGTACCCTACCTAGTGATGACATTACAGAGAAACAACCCATTACCATCAGCTTTGTCAGATTCCCACCCAGACCGTTCAGACCACAGTGCACACAGTCTGCAAGGTCCACAGCACCAACTCAGAGCAAATTCACACACAAACCCATGTAGAGGTTCAGACAGACCACCCGGACCTAGACCCAGACCCAGACCCAGATTTAGACCCATCCCCGTTCTCGACATACTCCGGCAGGCTGTTGAGCGCAGCCTCTTCACTCTTGGACTGGAGGGGGAGTTCCCCCTTCCTGGATTGTTTTTTAGTGGCTCTGGACAGCTTCCTCCTGAACGTGTCCCCAGCCAGGAAGTAGAGGACCGGGTCCACACAGCTGTTGAGGCTGGCCAGCCCCCGCGTCACCTGGTAGATGGCGTACACGCGGTTATTAAAGTCACACATGTCCGGGCCCTGGAAGTACAGCCTGGCTCGCATGTTCAGGTTCTTCATCACGTGAAAGGGCAGGTAGGACACAGCGAACACGGCCAGCACGATAATCACCAGGTGGATGGACTTACGCCGTAACGGGGCGTTGTTCACGTCTTTACATATCAGCACCTTGACGATCATCCCATAGCAACCCAGGATGATGATGAAGGGGACGCAGAAGCCGAAGACGGTCAAACACATGCTATAGATGAAGTAGCCCGGCAGCTCATCCTCCGTGGTCGTGTCGTAGCACGTGGTCGCGTTACGTTTCTCCCCCGTCCTGGAGTAGTAGAGGATGGGAGAGATTCCCGCTAGGACCACGACCCAGACCAGGGCGCTGGTCAGGACGGCGTTCTTCTTCTTGAGCCTGCCCAGGGACTCGAGCGGGTGGACCACTCCTGTGTACCTGTGGACACTGATACAGGTCAGGAACAGGATGCTGCCGTACAGATTCACGTGGAATATAAACCTCTGCAGTCGGCAGAGAACGTCCCCGAATATCCAGTCCGTCTTATTAAAGTAGTAGAAGATGAGGAACGGGAGGGAGAGGACGTAGCAGAAGTCGGCCAGGGCCAGGTTGAACATGTACACGGAGATGCTGCTCCAGGGTCTCATGTGGTAGACGAACATCCAGATGGCCAGACTGTTCCCCACCAGGCCGGCGACGAACACCAGGATGTACACGGTGGGTAGGTAGTAGAACTGGAAGCCTGTTCTGGTCAGGGAACATCCCCCCACACCCCGCGTCACGTTGTGGAGATCAGACACATTCAGGAGGGACGTCAGGCTCAGATCTGTCGTCATGTTGTCAGGGAAACATTGGTTATCTTACTGTAATAAAAAAAAAAAAAAAAAAAAGTTCAGGGAGATATTTATCTACATAATGATTATTTTAAACAGCCCATAACTAATTGACCGAAGTGGATCAAATTCTTTGAATTCCATTTCTTGTAATTTTTTTTCTGTGAGCTCAATGCGCACATTGTGCTGCAGTTTCTCTAGAGATAAATCAGATCATGCCCAAACTGTGCCATGTAGTAGGGAGTTGTAGTTTCCAACAGGCCAATGTACTACATAGTTTACCGCAGAAAACGTGATAATTAACTACAATAACCATAATCCATTGCACAGATACTTGTCCGGTCTGTGTTTCTTTTACACCTGCTACTACGTAAGGGACATAAGAATGTGCGATCAAGAGGTGATACATAGAGAGCAGTTTCTTCACAAGGTACACTATATTTACAAAAGTATGTGGACACCCCTTCAAAATAGTGGTTTCAGCTATTTCAGCCACACCCGTTGCTGACAGGTGCATAAAATCGAGCACACAGCCATGCAATCTCCATAGACAAACATTGGCAGTAGAATGGCCTTACTGAAGAGCTCAGTGACTTTCAACGTGGCACTGTCATAGGATGACACCTTTCCAACAAGTCAGTTCGTCAAATGAAAAAATGAAAAATGTATGCACTCACTAAATGTAAGTCAATCTGGATAAGAGCGTCTGCTAAATGACCAACAACAAAAAAAATCTGTGCCCGACCTCAATAATGCTCTTGCGGCTGAATGGAAGCAAGTCCCTCAGCAATGTTCCAACGTCTAGTGGAGGCTGTTGTAGCAGCAAAGGGGGGGACCAACTCCATATTAATGCCCGTGATTTTGGAATGAGATGTTCGACAAGCAGGTGTCCACATACTTTTGGTCATGTAGTGTAGCTCTAGCTGAAAATACATTATCTAAGTGATTGATGGTTGGTGTTCAGCAGTCATAAAAGTATGCCTTATTTACTTTGAAGAACTACTAAAATAGCTATTTTGTCAGACAGCATAGGCAGCACATCTATAGAGATGATGATGATTTGGAATGAAATAATAAAGTCATAAAATAATACAAACGTAATATACACAACAACTGAAATATTTTATTAAGTAAAGTAATGTGAATAACTGATGGTTAAGTGATAAGCAGTAATGGGCAGTCACTACCATCACGGGACTTTTATTCTTTATTCTGTTGTTACAGCATTCAACCCACATAATAATGCATAGTGAATTGAATGTTTAAAAAATCGTGTTTGGCAGTGATTCTTTAATAATCCAACCGAAACCGAACCGAGGTCAAAAAGGACTAATCACTCAGCAAAATCAATCTCCCTGCAGCCAATTCGGAAGCCATAATGACTGTAAGTCGCTTTGGATAAAAGCGTCTGCTAAATGGCATATTATATTATATTATAATATGCACAGAAATAGCCTAAGCTACACATTGCAAAACCAGCCCAGTTAACTATAAACGTCGATCATACACTAGCCTACTCACCATTGACTTATATCCCACATTCCTACAGCCTTTTGCGGTTGAACAGGTTTCAAACATAGGCTACATACGCAGGAGAACGCAGGGCGCTTGAGACTGTTTCGTCAGGTGTCCCTGTTCGTCCTTCTCCAACAAAGCTCTCCAGTTCTTAAGTTCAGTCGGGTTCGTTCGCTCTTACAGTAAACGTCCACCGTTCGTTGCGCACGACGACACCGGGCACAAGGGAAGACAACTGCGAGCACTCTCTGGCAAGAGAGTGCAGGAATTACAGACGAGGACCTCCACCAGATAGGGTGAAACGCACGCTGAGGGGAGGGGCGACTGCAAAGCTCCTCGAACGCGCTCTTTACTTCCTCTTCCCAAATCCTCATCTGACAAGCCCATTTAAAAACAATATATGCTGCGTTCAACTGCTGGTCGGAACTAGGAAACTCTGACTCTTCAGACTTGTTTACTGTAGGCCTACGTCGATGCTACTGGCAGACTAGTGTGGGTTGTTGATTCTTGGCAGCTACTGAAGATCCTACATGCCTCATTTAGGCTATGGAATGCACACAGGAGAGTAGAGAGCATGTATGGTCGGCACTGGTAGATTGGAAGCAGATCATGACTATTGTACCGATTGCTTTTTATTCCTTGAAAGGTTGTGCTAGGACTAAACTGTGGCCCAATCCCAAATGGACCCCTATGCCCTATGCCCTATGCCCTATGCCCTATGCCCTATGCCCTTGTGGAGCTCTGAGTGGATTTGACAGGTGTAAGCCGTATGGTAATAGCGCTACCATACCCTCTTATAGACTAGGAGGTTTCACCATGTACATTTGTATTTATTATGGATCCCCATCAGTTCCTGCCAAGTCACCAGCTACTCTTCCTGGGGTTTATTATGGATCCCCATCAGTTCCTGCCAAGTCAGCAGCTACTCTTCCTGGGGTTTATTATGGATCCCCATTAGTTCCTGCCAAGTCAGCAGCTACTCTTCCTGGGGTTTATTATGGATCCCCATCAGCTCCTGCCAAGGCAGCAGCTACTCTTCCTGGGGTTTATTATGGATGGATCCCCATTAGTTCCTGCCAAGTCAGCAGCTACTCTTCCTGGGGTTTATTATAGATCCCCATCAGTTCCTGCCAAGTCAGCAGCTACTCTTCCTGGTGTTTATTATGGATGGATCCCCATTAGTTCCTGCCAAGTCAGCAGCTACTCTTCCTGGGGTTTATTATGGATCCCCATTAGTTCCTGCCAAGGCAGCAGCTACTCTTCCTGGGGTTTATTATGGATCCCCATCAGTTCCTGCAAAGTCAGCAGCTACTCTTCCTGGGGTTTATTAAGGATCCCCATTAGTTCCTGCCAAGTCAGCAGCTTCTCTTCCTGGGGTTTATTATGGATCTCCATCAGTTCCTGCCAAGTCAGCAGCTACTCTTCCTGGGGTTTATTATGGATCCCCATCAGTTCCTGCCAAGGCAGCAGCTACTCTTCCTGGGGTTTATTATGGATCCCCATCAGTTCCTGCCAAGGCAGCAGCTACTCTTCCTGGGGTTTATTATGGATCCCCATTAGTTCCTGCCAAGTCAGCAGCTACTCTTCCTGGGGTTTATTATGGATCCCCATTAGTTCCTGCCAAGTCAGCAGCTACCCTTCCTGGGGTTTATTATGGATTCCCATCAGTTCCTGCCAAGTCAGCAGCTACTCTTCCTGGGGTTTATTATGGATGGATCCCCATTAGTTCCTGCCAAGTTAGCAGCTACTCTTCCTGGGGTTTATCATGGATTACCATCAGTTCCTGCCAAGTCAGCAGCTACTCTTCCTGGGGTTTATTATGGATCCCCATTAGTTCCTGCCAAGTCAGCAGCTACTCTTCCTGGGGTTTATTATGGATCCCCATTAGTTCCTGCCAAGTCAGCAGCTACTCTTCCTGGGGTTTATTATGGATCCCCATCAGCTCCTGCCAAGGCAGCAGCTACTCTTCCTGGGGTTTATTATGGATGGATCCCCATTAGTTCCTGCCAAGTCAGCAGCTACTCTTCCTGGGGTTTATTATAGATCCCCATCAGTTCCTGCCAAGTCAGCAGCTACTCTTCCTGGTGTTTATTATGGATGGATCCCCATTAGTTCCTGCCAAGTCAGCAGCTACTCTTCCTGGGGTTTATTATGGATCCCCATTAGTTCCTGCCAAGGCAGCAGCTACTCTTCCTGGGGTTTATTATGGATCCCCATCAGTTCCTGCAAAGTCAGCAGCTACTCTTCCTGGGGTTTATTAAGGATCCCCATTAGTTCCTGCCAAGTCAGCAGCTTCTCTTCCTGGGGTTTATTATGGATCTCCATCAGTTCCTGCCAAGTCAGCAGCTACTCTTCCTGGGGTTTATTATGGATCCCCATCAGTTCCTGCCAAGGCAGCAGCTACTCTTCCTGGGGTTTATTATGGATCCCCATCAGTTCCTGCCAAGGCAGCAGCTACTCTTCCTGGGGTTTATTATGGATCCCCATTAGTTCCTGCCAAGTCAGCAGCTACTCTTCCTGGGGTTTATTATGGATCCCCATTAGTTCCTGCCAAGTCAGCAGCTACCCTTCCTGGGGTTTATTATGATTCCCATCAGTTCCTGCCAAGTCAGCAGCTACTCTTCCTGGGGTTTATTATGGATGGATCCCCATTAGTTCCTGCCAAGTTAGCAGCTACTCTTCCTGGGGTTTATCATGGATTACCATCAGTTCCTGCCAAGTCAGCAGCTACTCTTCCTGGGGTTTATTATGGATCCCCATTAGTTCCTGCCAAGTCAGCAGCTACTCTTCCTGGGGTTTATTATGGATCCCCATTAGTTCCTGCCAAGTCAGCAGCTACTCTTCCTGGGGTTTATCATGGATTCCCATCAGTTCCTGCCAAGTCAGCAGCTACTCTTCCTGGGGTTTATTATGGATCTTCATTAGTTCCTGCCAAGTCAGCAGCTACTCTTCCTGGGGTTTATCATGGATTCCCATCAGTTCCTGCCAAGTCAGCAGCTACTCTTCCTGGGGTTTATTATGGATCCCCATTAGTTCCTGCCAAGTCAGCAGCTACTCTTCCTGGGGTTTATTATGGATTCCCATCAGTTCCTGCCAAGTCAGCAGCTACTCTTCCTGGGGTTTATTATGGATCCCCATTAGTTCCTGCCAAGTCAGCAGCCACTCTTCCTGGGGTTTATTATGGATTCCCATCAGTTCCTGCCAAGTCAGCAGCCACTCTTCCTGGGGTTTATTATGGATTCCCATCAGTTCCTGCCAAGTCAGCAGCTACTCTTCCTGGGGTTTATTATGGATCCCCATTAGTTCCTGCCAAGTCAGCAGCTACTCTTCCTGGGGTTTATTATGGATCCCCATTAGTTCCTGCCAAGGCAGCAGCTACTCTTCCTGGGGTTTATTATGGATCCCCATTAGTTCCTGCCAAGGCAGCAGCTACTCTTCCTGGGGTTTATTATGGATCCCCATCAGCTCCTGCCAAGGCAGCAGCTACTCTTCCTGGGGTTTATTATGGATCCCCATTAGCTCCTGTAGTGTATTAAGATTATGACTTTGTTAATTGTTTTAAGTGGAACCTGAGGGGATGTTTATTTAGTGTCAAAGGGAGCCGTTTTTAGTGTGACACCCCAGATAGAACAGAGGAAGTGTGTGTTGTAGACAGGGGATTGGACAGTAGAGGGAGCCACCCATATTTTGGGGAAGATTATATATACTGGGTTTAAACGAAGAAGAGGTTAGAGCGGCCATTGTAATTCGGGGACGCCGCTCTCCGGGTGGTCATGACATCCGTGAACTTATGCTGATATCTTGTGATATGAATAAACCTTATGATCAAAGTTCAGTATGAGCGGACTCCTTTGTTTACAGCAATAACTAGCGACATTGACTCGACACTACACTCCTGCCAAGGCAGCAGCTACTCTTCCTGGGGATTATTATTATGGATCCCCATCAGTTCCTGCCAAGTCAGCAGCTACTCTTCCTGGGGTTTATTATGGATCCCCATTAGTTCCTGCCAAGTCAGCAGCTACTCTTCCTGGGGTTTATTATGGATCCCCATTAGTTCCTGCCAAGGCAGCAGCTACTCTTCCTGGGGTTTATTATGGATCCCCATTAGTTCCTGCCAAGGCAGCAGCTACTCTTCCTGGGGTTTATTATGGATCCCCATTAGTTCCTGCCAAGTCAGCAGCTACTCTTCCTGGGGTTTATTATGGATCCCCATTAGTTCCTGCCAAGGCACCAGCTACTCTTCCTGGGGTTTATTATGGATCCCAATTAGTTCCTGCCAAGTCAGCAGCTACTCTTCCTGGGGTTTATTATGGATCCCCATAAGTTCCTGCCAAGGCAGCAGCTACTCTTCCTGGGGTTTATTATGGATCCCCATTAGTTACTGCCAAGGCAGCAGCTACTCTTCCTGGGGTTTATTATGGATCCCCATTAGTTCCTGCCAAGGCAGCAGCTACTCTTCCTGGGGTTTATTATGGATCCCCATTAGTTCCTGCCAAGTCAGCAGCTACTCTTCCTGGGGTTTATCATGGATCCCCATCAGTTCCTGCCAAGTCAGCAGCTACTCTTCCTGGGGTTTATTATGGATCCCCATTAGTTCCTGCCAAGTCAGCAGCTACTCTTCCTGGGGTTTATTATGGATCCCCATTAGTTCCTGCCAAGTCAGCAGCTACTCTTCCTGGGGTTTATCATGGATTCCCATCAGTTCCTGCCAAGTCAGCAGCTACTCTTCCTGGGGTTTATTATGGATCTTCATTAGTTCCTGCCAAGTCAGCAGCTACTCTTCCTGGGGTTTATCATGGATTCCCATCAGTTCCTGCCAAGTCAGCAGCTACTCTTCCTGGGGTTTATTATGGATCCCCATTAGTTCCTGCCAAGTCAGCAGCTACTCTTCCTGGGGTTTATTATGGATTCCCATCAGTTCCTGCCAAGTCAGCAGCTACTCTTCCTGGGGTTTATTATGGATCCCCATTAGTTCCTGCCAAGTCAGCAGCCACTCTTCCTGGGGTTTATTATGGATTCCCATCAGTTCCTGCCAAGTCAGCAGCCACTCTTCCTGGGGTTTATTATGGATTCCCATCAGTTCCTGCCAAGTCAGCAGCTACTCTTCCTGGGGTTTATTATGGATCCCCATTAGTTCCTGCCAAGTCAGCAGCTACTCTTCCTGGGGTTTATTATGGATCCCCATTAGTTCCTGCCAAGGCAGCAGCTACTCTTCCTGGGGTTTATTATGGATCCCCATTAGTTCCTGCCAAGGCAGCAGCTACTCTTCCTGGGGTTTATTATGGATCCCCATCAGCTCCTGCCAAGGCAGCAGCTACTCTTCCTGGGGTTTATTATGGATCCCCATTAGCTCCTGTAGTGTATTAAGATTATGACTTTGTTAATTGTTTTAAGTGGAACCTGAGGGGATGTTTATTTAGTGTCAAAGGGAGCCGTTTTTAGTGTGACACCCCAGATAGAACAGAGGAAGTGTGTGTTGTAGACAGGGGATTGGACAGTAGAGGGAGCCACCCATATTTTGGGGAAGATTATATATACTGGGTTTAAACGAAGAAGAGGTTAGAGCGGCCATTGTAATTCGGGGGACGCCGCTCTCCGGGTGGTCATGACATCCGTGAACTTATGCTGATATCTTGTGATATGAATAAACCTTATGATCAAAGTTCAGTATGAGCGGACTCCTTTGTTTACAGCAATAACTAGCGACATTGACTCGACACTACACTCCTGCCAAGGCAGCAGCTACTCTTCCTGGGGATTATTATTATGGATCCCCATCAGTTCCTGCCAAGTCAGCAGCTACTCTTCCTGGGGTTTATTATGGATCCCCATTAGTTCCTGCCAAGTCAGCAGCTACTCTTCCTGGGGTTTATTATGGATCCCCATTAGTTCCTGCCAAGGCAGCAGCTACTCTTCCTGGGGGTTTGTTATGGATCCCCATTAGTTCCTGCCAAGGCAGCAGCTACTCTTCCTGGGGTTTATTATGGATCCCCATTAGTTCCTGCCAAGTCAGCAGCTACTCTTCCTGGGGTTTATTATGGATCCCCATTAGTTCCTGCCAAGGCACCAGCTACTCTTCCTGGGGTTTATTATGGATCCCAATTAGTTCCTGCCAAGTCAGCAGCTACTCTTCCTGGGGTTTATTATGGATCCCCATAAGTTCCTGCCAAGGCAGCAGCTACTCTTCCTGGGGTTTATTATGGATCCCCATTAGTTACTGCCAAGGCAGCAGCTACTCTTCCTGGGGTTTATTATGGATCCCCATTAGTTCCTGCCAAGGCAGCAGCTACTCTTCCTGGGGTTTATTATGGATCCCCATTAGTTCCTGCCAAGGCAGCAGCTACTCTTCCTGGGGGTTTATTATGGATCCCCATTAGTTCCTGCCAAGGCAGCAGCTACTCTTCCTGGGGTTTATTATGGACCCCCATTAGTTCCTGCCAAGGCAGCAGCTACTCTTCCTGGGGTTTATTATGGATCCCCATTAGTTCCTGCCAAGGCAGCAGCTACTCTTCCTGGGGTTTATTATGGATCCCCATTAGTTCCTGCCAAGGCAGCAGCTACTCTTCCTGGGGTTTATTATGGATCCCCATCAGTTCCTGCCAAGTCAGCAGCTACTCTTCCTGGGGTTTATTATGGATCCCCATTAGTTCCTGCCAAGGCAGCAGCTACTCTTCCTTGGGTTTATTATGGATCCCCATTAGTTCCTGCCAAGGCACCAGCTACTCTTCCTGGGGTTTATTATGGATCCCCATTAGTTCCTGCCAAGGCAGCAGCTACTCTTCCTGGGGTTTATTATGGATCCCCATTAGTTCCTGCCAAGGCAGCAGCTACTCTTCCTGGGGTTTATTATGGATCCCCATTAGTTCCTGCCAAGGCAGCAGCTACTCTTCCTGGGGTTTATTATGGATCCCCATCAGTTCCTGCCAAGTCAGCAGCTACTCTTCCTGGGGTTTATTGTGGATCCCCATTAGTTCCTGCCAAGGCAGCAGCTACTCTTCCTGGGGTTTATTATGGATCCCCATTAGTTCCTGCCAAGGCAGCAGCTACTCTTCCTGGGGTTTATTATGGATCCCCATCAGTTCATGCCAAGTCAGCAGCTACTCTTCCTGGGGTTTATTATGGATCCCCATTAGTTCCTGCCAAGGCACCAGCTACTCTTCCTGGGGTTTATTATGGATCCCCATTAGTTCCTGCCAAGGCAGCAGCTACTCTTCCTGGGGTTTATTATGGATCCCCATCAGTTCCTGCCAAGTCAGCAGCTACTCTTCCTGGGGTTTATTATGGATCCCCATTAGTTCCTGCCAAGGCACCAGCTACTCTTCCTGGGGTTTATTATGGATCCCCATTAGTTCCTGCCAAGGCAGCAGCTACTCTTCCTGGGGTTTATTATGGATCCCCATCAGCTCCTGCCAAGTCAGCAGCTACTCTTCCTGGGGTTTATTATGGATCCCCATTAGTTCCTGCCAAGGCAGCAGCTACTCTTCCTGGGGTTTATTATGGATCCCCATTAGTTCCTGCCAAGTCAGCAGCTACTCTTCCTGGGGTTTATCATGGATCCCCATTAGTTCCTGCCAAGGCAGCAGCTACTCTTCCTGGGGTTTATCATGGATCCCCATTAGTTCCTGCCAAGGCAGCAGCTACTCTTCCGGGGGTCCAGCAACATTAAGGCAGTTACATACAAGAAAAAAGAATTCATGACCTTTTATTTCATAACCCTTTTCACAACACATTAAGTATGTGCCCTCAGGCCACTACTCTACTACCACATATCTACAATACAAAATCCATGTGTACGTGTGTGTAGAGTGGGTGTGTTAGCATGTGCATGTCAGTGGAGGCTGCTGAGGGGAGGACGGCTCATAATAATGGCTGGAATGGAGTCAACGGAATGGTATCAACCACATGGAAACCACATCGTTGATGTGTTTGACACCATTCCATCGACTCCATTCCAGCCATTATTATGAGCCGTCCTCCCCTCAGCAGCCTCCACTGGTGTATGTGTGTGTCTCTTCACAGTCCCCACTGTTCCATAAGGTGTATTTTTATCTGTTTCTACTGCTTGCATCAGTTACCTTATGTGGAATAGAGTTCCATGTAGTCATGGCTCTATGTAGTACTGTGCGCCTCCTATAGTCTGTTCTGGACATGGGGATTGTGAAGAGACCTCTGGTGGCATGTCTTGTGGGGTATGCATGGGTGTCCAAGCTGTGTGCTAGTAGTTTAAACAGACAGCTCGGTGCATTCAGCTTGTCAACACTTCTTACAAAAACAAGTAGTGATGAAGTCAATCTCTCCTCCACTTTGAGCCATGAGAGATTCAAATGCGTATTATTAATGTTAGCTCTCCGTGTACATTTAAGGGCCAGCCGTGCTGCCCTGTTCTGAGCCAATTTTACTTTTCCTGAATCCCTCTTTGTGGCACCTGACCACACTACTGAACAGTAGTCTAGGTGTGACAAAACAAGGGCCTGTAGGATCTGCCTTGTTGATAGTGTTGTTAAGAAGGTAGAGCAGCACTTTATTATGGACAGACTTCTCCCCATCTTAGCTACTGCTGCATCAACATGTTTTGACCATGTCAGTTTACAATCCAGGGTTACTCCAAGCAGTTTAGTCACCTCAACTTGCTCAATTTCCACATTATTCATTACAATATTTAGTTGAGGTTTAGGGTTTAGTGAATGATTTGTCCCAAATACAATGCTTTTAGTTTTTAAAATATTTAACTTATTTCTTGCCACCCATTCTGAAACTGACTGCAGCTCTTTGTTAAGTGTTGCAGTAATTTCACTCGCTGTAGTAGCTGACATTTATAGTGTTGAGTCATCCGCATACATAAACACACTGGCTTTATTTAAAGCCAGTGGCATGTCATTAGTAAAGATTGAAAAAAGTAAGGGGCCTAGACAGCTGCCTTGGGGAATTCTACCTGGATTCTGTTGGAGGTTTCCATTAAAGAACACCCTCTGTGTTCTGTTAGACAGGTAACTCTTTATCCACAATATAGCAGGGGGTGTAAAGCCATAACACATATGTTTTTCCAACAGCAGACTATGATCGACAATGTCAAAAGCTGCACTGAAGTCTAACAAAACAGCTCCCACAATGTTTTTATTATCAATTTCTCTCAGCCAATCATCAGTCATTTCTGTAAGTGCTGTGCTTGTTGAATGTCCTTCCCTATAAGCGTGCTGAAAGTCTGTTGTCAATTTGTTTACTGTAAAATAGCATTGTATCTGGTCAAACACCATTTCTTTCAAAAGTTTACTAAGGGTTGGTAACAGGCTGATTACTGGCTCAAACAGCCGACCATAGGTGGCTTTACTATTGTTGGGTAGCGGAATGACTTTTGCTTCCCTTCAGGCATGAGGGCACACATTTCCTTGTAAGATTGAAGATATGGAAAATAGGAGTGGCAATATCATCCGCTATTATCCTCAGTATCCTCAGTAATTTTCCATCCAAGTTGTCAGACCCAGGTGGCTTGTCATTGTTGATGGACAACAATACTTTTTCACCTCTTCCACACTCACTTTACATAATTCAAAATTACAATGGTTCATAATTTGGTCAGTTATACTTGGATGTTTAGTGTCAGCGTTTGGTTGCTGGCATGTCATGCCTAAATTTGCTGATCTTTCCAATGAAAAAATCCTTAAAGTAATTGGCAATATCAGTGGGTTTTGTGATGAATAAGCCATGTTGCTTGTACCATTGAAATCCTCTCAATGACTAGGACCTAGGGGGTCTCTAGTGTGACTCAGTCTCACCACATAGACAATTTTAATAAATGGTTTTGCAATATTTTTTTCCTACTGTGCTTACAGCAAAATCAAATGGTTCAGTGGAATTCCAGACTCATTTGACAGCTGTGCTGAGAGATGACATGCTCGATGTTTTGGAATAAAAGGTCATATTTTACCACCACTCAGATGTAGAGAAAGTAGCTACCCAGTTGAAACCTCATCCATCATTCAGATGAAAGACAAGGTGTCTGTTTTCACCTTGTAATTATGTTCCCTGTGTCTATCATTATAAAACTAAGCATTTGATTGATATCTTTATCCCCCAGGTCACTTGTGAATGTCTAATACTTGTCTTCTGGCTGTTGGATGCAGTCATGACAAACAAACAGGTGCTGAATGAAGAGGTGGCCTTTGTTTTGCCTGTGACATTTACAGTCGATGCACCTGAAATGAAAAATGGCAAATGTAATGATATACAATGACAAAGAACTGAATTGATGAATTCACTGTTGTTTCATAGATGCAATAAGAAAAGGGCATGCTGTTTATCCTCATATTTAATTACTATTTCATAGTGTTGCGTTGTCATAGAACTGTATTTTTCAGCAGTAAATTACCTTTCTGTGCTCCCCTAGGCAGAGGTAGTAATATTAATGAGAGAGAGAGAGAGAGAGAGAGAGAGAGAGTGAGAGAGAGAGCAAGAGCGAGAGCGAGAGCGAGAGCGAGAGCGAGAGAGAGAGAGAGAGAGAGAGAGAGAGCAGAGAGAGAGAGAGAGAGAGAGAGAGAGATTTACGGCTGTATGTCAGTTGTCTCTGGTCTTGTAAAATGGCTAAGACAGAAAGTTTGCTGTGTGAGAGCCAAGGACAAACAGAGACAAAATGGCATCAAGCAGGGTGAGGGAGAGGGAAGGAGAGGGAGGGCGAGGGAGAGGGAGGGAGAGGGAGAGAGAGGGAGGGAGAGGGAGAGCGAGGGAGAGGGAGGGAGTGAGAGTATGTGAGAGGGAGAGCGAGGGAGAGGGAGGGAGAGGGAGGGAGTGAGAGTATGTGAGAGGGAGAGCGAGGGAGAGGGAGGGAGCGAGCGAGAGGGCAGATGGTAAGCCGTGTAGAGAGTGACTGAAAGGTAATATTGCCATTACGGCAATACGCTGTTATGGAGGACACAACTGTGAAAAAGTGAGAGTTGTGGACATTAGCTATCTAGCTTCCTGAATGATAGATGCATCTACGGTTGACTTTGAATCCTTGATCAAGTTGGTTTAAGCTGTGGTTGCATCTATGGAGAGATCTCACTGAATATAGCATTTACATTATACAATCTATTGTCTATGTCTCACTGAATATAGCAATTAGATGATAAAATCTATTGATTCAATTAATGTTTTTCCTCATCAATCTACACACCGTACCCCATAATGACAATGTAGAAAATAGTAAAAATAAAGAAAACCCTTGAATGAGTAGGTGTGTCCAAACTTTTGACTGGTACTGTATGTAAATGTGATATTTCCGTTTCTTAAATATTTTATACATTTGCAGACATCTCTAAAAACCTGTTTTTGCTTTGTCATTATGGGGTATTGTGTGTAGATTGCTGAGGGAAAATAACAATTTCATCCATTTTAGAACAAAGCTGTAACGTATCAAAATACGGAAAAAGTAAAAGGGGTCTGAAATACTTTCCGAATGCACCGTATATATCAACGTTCTATGTAAGTTCAAAGTTGTAATGTTGAGATAACCACACAGTGTGGTTTTCGGAAAGTATTCAGACCCCTTGACTTTTTCCACATTTTGTTAAGTTACAGCCTTATTCTAAAATTGATTACATTGTTATTTATTTTTTTGGAATCAGAGGCAGATACTTACGCCCATCACCATCCCAGTCCAGAACGCCCGAAACCCAAACCTACTTGAACGTAACAACTCTTACTGTTGCCCCTAGTGGCCAATTTCCACGTCATCTCCAGACGTCCTCAGACATGGATGGATGTCGAGTACTGACTTGTATCACAGGATCAGCAAGGCGTTAAGGTTATGAGAGGAATGGTTTTCTAAAAACAAAGCCAAGAAAATGGTCTCTGCACCTGTCGCTCCTCACTGCCAAACACTCTGTCCTATTGGGCCTCACACACCATCTCATTCAGGGGGAGTATCAGGGGGATAACCATAGAGACTCTATACATGCCAGCCTGATCTCAGGTTTTTTTCCCCATGATTTATAGGTAAGGTCCTGTGTTTTGCGCAATCGTGTGACATGACCTTGATTTGAACCTGTATTTTAAAGCTTTTTCCATCAAACTGTCCCCCTTTTCTCTTCATGTCAGATGGTCCATCACAATTGTCAGATAATCGCTGAATTTCTGGATAAAATACAGGATAAAATCTTTCTATGTCACACGATTGCACAAAACACAGGGTGCTACCGGAGCAGGGGAACAGATCACATGTTGCTATCCTGTAGTTCTGTTCTGCCCTCCAGTAACCCATGTTGGTAAGAGTGAAGAGATGCACGGGACCATTCCAAGCATTCCAACCCTGTCCTTTATAGCGCACACCTTCCCTGCACATATACACCAAGGAGGGGGAGACAAGGAGGGGGAGACAAGGAGGGGGAGACAAGGAGGGGGTCTTTTACTTCTCTCTCTCACCTCCTCCCAAACAACCCCACCTTATCCCACTGACTCCCCCTCACCCCCCTCACCCTGACCCCTCCACACCCCGGTACCTTTTGAACTTGACATTCATATATATTTCACATTCACATATTTCACATTAACATATTTCACGTTCAAAGGCCTTTCTATTACACAGCGATACAAGTTACAGAATACACAGAAATAAATGTATTTTTAGAGAAAAAAAAACGATGATAATGTGATTTGCACAATAGACAGTTGACAGCCTGTGAGATGACAGGGCTTAGTTTAAACAAGGCACATCGCTTTCTTTAACAAGAACCAGTGAATAGACAAATGAACCATGGCCTCGGTGATGATTGAACAGATCCTCCCTGATATTGTCATAATGACAAGTGTGGAGAACAGGGACCAAATACTATTTGCTTTTAGTCCTGACCTGGCCTGCATTCTTCACTCCCCGCTCCACTGCCCCTACTGACAACCCAATCACCATCGGAGGCGGAATGATCATCCGTGTTTCACAGTTGCTGTCATTCTCATTAGATGCAGTGCAACTGGGCTCTCCTCTCAGCCATGTGGATGGTATCATAATGGAAGGTAGGCAAGGCACAGTACCTCATTAAAATAATTAGCCATTACTGAAGGAGGAATCATTTAATTACCATGATTAGACCCATCCCTCTCTTCCTCTCTCGACCCATCCCTCTCTTCCTCTCTCGACCCATCCCTCTCTTCCTCTCTCGACCCATCCCTCTCTTCCTCTCTCGACCCATCCCTCTCTTCCTCTCTCGACCCATCCCTCTCTTCCTCTCTCGACCCATCCCTATCTTCGTCTCTCAACCCAACCCATCTCTCTCTCTCTATATCTCTCTCTCTCTCTCTCTCTCTAAATTCAATTTAAGGGGCTTTATTGGCATGGGAAACATATGTTAACATTGCCAAAGCAAGTGAAGTAGATAATAAAACAAAAGTGAAATAAACAATAAAAAATAAACAGTAAACGTTACACTCAGAATCTCCTTGAAGAGCGAGAGAAACAGTCAGAACAGCCAATCTATTCAGTTACATCCTTTCTCTGTTTAGTTATCTTACTTCCTAACACCTTCTGAGTTGTCACATCCCCTGCCTCAGTCAGCCTTGGGTGGGGTTGAATGGGGAACATTGACAGACAGGTGAAATGCCATAAGTATCATCCTCTCCCCTACACTTTATATGAGACTCTCTCTCTGTATTCATGTTGTTCTCATGGCCAACTATTTGCCATGGCAACACTCCCAGCTCTGACCTCTCATTTGTCCCAGGCTGTGATTTTGTTATTCTTTAAAAACGTCTGAGAGCAAAAAAACTGTTTATCCTAGTTTCTAGCATGACTTATAGCTTGGCTGCCTTGTTTACCCAGAGGACTCTATTAACGCTTTACTGCAATCCCTGGTTGATTGGGGTGATTATTCAAAATGATAGACAGGTCAAAGGTCATACTGACTCTTAAGATAAGAGCAAGGGGTTAAATGATTATCATATCAATAATAAACCCTGTCTGTATCTGCCAGGCCCTTTGGGACAACAAGAAAGATGCTGCAGTTATTCACTAAACTGGTGGTTCAGTCCTGGACATGACCCCCTGGACATGACCCCTGGACATGACCCACTGCTTGGTTTGGATTATGGGACTTGGAACTCTGGCTGTCATTGAACTTGATTTGACCCTCCACCCCTTAGAACCGTGTTGTAAACAAGTAAACATGTAGTGTAGTGCACATAAAACAACAGATAAACACTTTTGTCAAAGTCAATGTCCGCAGCTCTGTTGAATATTTACTGCAAATAAAACTTCAGAACGGATCTACATTTTGTCTGTTATCTCAATGTCAATGTCCGCAATTCTCTGAATCCACTTGAATGGACAGATAAGCGTTTGTTTTTATAGCGAAGGGGTGAGAACTTTTGTGGTACAGTGTATTCCTCTGAAGTGTTTCTATTCCACGGTTTGTGACTTATTTACAGATGTCATATCTTAATGTGATCGCTCTGTTGTCGCAGAGAGTTGTAGTGTATTCAAGGTTAAAAAAATTACCTGTCTGGTTCTACCTGTAATTGTTGGAGTGGGGTGAATTTTAGTTGTTTACAAGCTGTATGGGAAACTAAGTACATTTTACATTACATTTACGTCATTTAGCAGACGCTCTTATCCAGAGCGACTTACAAATTGGTGCATTCGCCTTATAGCCAGTGGGATATATATATATATATATATATATATTTTTTTTTCTTTCTTTGGGGTGGGGTAAGGGGGGGGTAGAAGGATTACTTTATCCTATCCCAGGTATTCCTTAAAGAGGTGGGGTTTCAAGTGTCTCCGGAAGGTGGTGAGTGACTCCGCTGTCCTGGCGTCGTAATGGAGCTTGTTCCACCATTGGGGTGCCAGAGCAGCGAACAGTTTTGACTGGGCTGAGCGGGACTGTGCTTCCGCAGAGGTAGTGGGGCCAGCAGGCCAGAGGTAGATGAACGCAATGCCCTCGTTTGGGTGTAGGGACTGATGAGAGCCTGAAGGTACGGAGGTGCCGTTCCCCTCACAGCTCCGTAGGCAAGCACCATGGTCTTGTAGCAGATGCGAGCTTCAACTGGAAGCCAGTGGAGTGTGCGGAGGAGCTGGGTGACGTGAGAGAACTTGGGAAGGTTGAACACCAGACGGGCTGCGGCATTCTGGATGAGTTGTAGGCACAGGCAGGGAGCAGATGATAGGATGGAAGAGGAGAGAGTAGCGGGAGAGAGAGAGCGAAGGTTGCGACGGCGCATTACCATCTGAGTAGGGGCAGAGTGAGTAGAGTTGGAGGAGAGCGAGAGAGAAAAGGATACAAAGTAGTGGTCGGAGACATGGAGGGGAGTTGCAGTGAGATTAGTAGAAGAACAGCATCTAGCAAAGATGAGGTCAAGCGTATTGCCTGCCTTGTGAGTAGGGGGGGATGGTGAGAGGGTGAGGTCAAAAGAGGAGAGGAGTGGAAAGAAAGAGGCAGAGAGAAATTAGTCAAAGGTAGACGTAGGGAGGTTAAAGTCACCCAGAACTGTGAGGGGTGAGCCATCCTCAGGAAAGGAACTTATCAAGGCGTCAAGCTCATTGATGAACTCTCCAAGGGAACCTGGAGGGCGATAAATGACAAGGATGTTAAGCTTGAATGGGCTAGTGACTGTGACAGCATGGAATTCAAATGAGGAGATAGACAGATGGGTCAGGGGAAAAATAAAGAACGTCCACTTGGGAGAGATGAGGATTCCTGTGCCACCACCCCGCTGACCAGATGCTCTCGGGGGAATGCGAGAACACATGGTCAGACGAGGAGAGAGCAGTAGGAGTAGCAGTGTTTTCAGTGGTAATCCATGTTTCCGTCAGCGCCAAGAAGTCGAGGGACTGGAGGGTAGCATAGGCTGAGATGAACTCTGCCTTGTTGGCCGCAGAACGGCAGTTCCAGAGGCTGCCGGAGACCTGGAACTCCACGTGGGTCGTGCGTGCAGGGACCACCAGGTTAGAGAGGCAGCAGCCTCGCGGTGTGAGGCGTTTGTATAGCCTGTGTGGAGAGGAGAGAACAGGGATAGACAGAGGCATAGTTAACAGGCTACAGAAAATGGCTACAATAATGCAAAGGAAATCGGAATGAAATGAACTAAACATCTGGGAAAGCGAGAGAGCGGGGCCTCCCTCATTTACGTTTCACTGAAACACCCAAATATAACTCTCCCAACTTCCACCTCAGAAACTATAATTGTTGTAAACTACAGCGGTTCAATGTTTTCTAGGAATAGACTAACTTAGTTTATTCAGCTAGCTAACTTGGTACAGTATTCTTCCGTGAAAACCGTCCACTTCCACTGAACTGAGTTTATTCCTGTCATAGTGATTATGTGCTATGAAATGCCTGAAGCCACAACCAGGTTTATGTAACAGTCACAGACATGGGTCTGATTTAGTCAAACTAATCAAAGATGGGAAACTGTGATAAGAGTACAATGGGTGTGTACATACACAAACCTGTGCTCAACCACAAACACACACACACACACACACACCATATATCACAGTGGAATAGCTTTGGACTTCGACTTTTCCTTCATGTGAATGTCAGTGACGTGAGTCCAGAGCCCTTTGCTGTTTTCTAAAAACACAGTCTCTGAGCAACACACATACACACAAACGCACACACACACACACATTCTGACTGGCTCTGAGGCATAAAGGTCAGGTGCTACTGTGTCCAGTGCCCACCAGCGTTACGATCAATAGGCTAAACTCCTCACAGTAAACCAACATGAACATATCTTTACTCACTGTTCATTAAGGAGGAAAACAATAAACTGCTCTCTTTTACTCACTCACCTGTTCTCTCTCTCTCTCTCTCTCTTCCACCTCTCTCTCCCTCTCCATCTCCTCTCCCTCTCCTCTCACTCTCTTCTTCTTCTCCCTCTCTTTTCCCTCTCTTCCTCCGTCTTCCTCCCCTCCACCTCTTCTCCCTCTCTTCTCCTTCTCCCTCTCTTCTCCTTCTCCCTCTCTTCTCCTTCTCCCTCTCTTCTTCCTCTCCCTCTCTTCTTCCTCTCCCTCTCTCCTCCTCTCCCTCTCATCTCCCCTCCCTCTCTTCTCTGGATCTTCCTCCTCTATTCCTCCTCTCCCTCTCTTCTCCCTTTCTTCTCCTTCTCTTCTCCTTCCTCCTTTATTAGCCCATAGCCCCAGCCCTAAGATATCATAATATTAGCCCATAGCCCCAGCCCTCAGACATCATAGCATTAGCCCATAGCCCCAACCCTCAGACATCATAGTATGACTTTCAATTGACACAGAATCACTAAATTCATTTATCATGGCATGTACCATACCTTAGAGCCAAAATAGTATGCAGTGAATTGGAGTGTAAAATGTAGCTTTCTCAGGAAGAGTGGTTTAGCCTCCTGTAGCTCAGAGCTGGGTGGTGGATGGATGGGGGGATGGGTGGATGAGATGGGGGAGTGGATGGATGGATGGGTGGATGGATGGATGGGATAGATGGATGGATGGATGGATGCATGGATGGATGGATGGATGGATGGATGGATGGATGGATGGATGGATGGATGGATGGATGGGGGAGAAGCGATGGAGGAGATAGGGGCTAAGGGTTGACATGAAAGCTCTTTACTGAGCTTTACAGTACGTGGGAGAAAACACTGAGTCGTACAGGAACAGGGCTCAGACAGAACAGGAAGTGCATTAAGGGCCCCTCCCCACGACAGCTAATTTTCAGGATCGCCCTGCATCGATCTTCTCTCTTCCAAGACCCCATCATTTATAGTCTGTTTTTCGTTCAATATTTCCTGGCTGATTTCCATGTATGCTGAACAGACCTTGGAACAGTAGTTCACCTTTTGAATAGGGCGGTAGCTATATTACGAGAGAGAGTTGACAAGGACCAACTTTTGTGGATTGAGATCAGGTCTACTTATAGAGTTTGGCCCCTGTAGGTGAGCAGTTCAGGTAAACCAGTGTGATCTATGGTGTCTACACGCACCTGTCTAAACATGCTGAACTGTGGCAGGGCACGTTTGGCAACCCTGTCAGAGAGAGGTTAGCCACAGTAGTACACTCTCCAGTGTTGACAGGAGGACAGTAGCACGACAGACATGATGGTACAAGAGGACAGTAGGATGACAGACATGATGATGCAACAGGAGGACAGTAGGATGACAGGCATGATGGAACACGAGAACAGTAGGATGACAGACATGATGATGCAACAGGAGGACAGTAGGATGACAGGCATGATGCAACAGGCAGGCATAACTGTTCCACACAGACAGAGTTATACAGAGGGTAGTGCAGTACATCACTGGGGCCAAGCTTCCTGCCATCCAGGACATTCAGGAGGCTCTAAAGATTTGGCATGAACCCTCAGATCTTCAAAATGTTATTCTCTATACCAGACGGTGTCAGAGGAAGGCCCTCAAAATTGTCAAAGACTCCAGCCACCCTAAGTCATAGACTGTTCTCTCTGCTACCGCACGGCAAGCGGTACCGGAGCGCCAAATCTAGGTCCAAGAGGCTTCTAAACAGCTTCTAACCCCAAGCCATTAGACTCCTGAACATCTAATCAAATGGCTACCCGGACTATTTGCATTGTCCCCCCCCCCACCCCCTCTTTTACGCTGCTGCTTCTCTCTGTTTATTATCTATGCATAGTCACTTTAATAACTCTACCTACATGTACATATTACCTCAATTACCTGGACTAACCGGTGCCCCCGCGCATGGACTCGGTACCGGTACCTACTGTACTGTTATTTTACTGCTGCTCTTTAATTATTTGTTACTTTTATTTCTTATTTTTTGGGGGGGTATGCTTTCTTAAAACTGAATTGTTGGTTAAGGGCTTGTAAGTAAGCATTTCACTGTAAGATCTACACCTGTTGTATTCGGCGCATGTGACAAATAACATTTGATTTGATTTATAACACGCTCACACCAGTAGAAACTGCTGAGGGGAGGACGGCTCATAATAATGGCTGGAACGGAGCCAATGGAATGGCATCAAACACATGTGGAAACCATGTGTTTGATGTATTTGATACCATTCCACCTATTTCACTCTAGCCGTTACCACGAGCCCGTCCTCCCAAATGAAGGTGCCACCAACCTCCTGTGACACACACAAACAAATTGAGTTATTACATAATATTTGAATAAATGGGATTTGTTTTCTGTATTTTGTTGAGAGTTCAGTGGCATGGCCATGGGAGATGAGCACAGAGGACTGGAGTAGCACTGGCTGAAGCAGGTTGAACTCTTGATGATGAACTCACTGGCTAAGCTTATAAAACCACAAGACTGGAAAGCTGCAATTCAAAACAAATACATGATCATCTCACAAAAGGGATGTAGGAGGACTCCTGAGTCACAGCATAGCAAATACAGGAAATATATCAGACAAAAATGGAGGAAGGCGTCCGAGCAATGAGTTGAGTAGCAATTCATATTTCCTGCTAATCTCTTCTCTCCTCAGAGACACATTTTGAAATGCTAAGCTAGCACACACACACACACACACACACACACACACACACACACGATACCAACGGAGAGATAGTGTGGTACAAAAAGAGAGGACAGAAAGGAGAGCTTAGAGTAGTAAAGAGAGAGTAGTAAAGAGAGAATAGTAAAGAGAGAATAGTAAAGAGAGAGTAGTAAAGAGAGAATAGTAAAGAGAGAGAGTAGTAAAGAGAGAGTAGTAAAGAGAGAATAGTAAAGAGAGAGTAGTAAAGAGAGAATAGTAAAGAGAGAGTAGTAAAGGGTTAAAGAGAGAGTAGTAAAGAGAGAGTAGTAAAGAGAGAATAGTAAAGAGAGAATAGTAAAGAGAGAATAGTAAAGAGAGAATAGTAAAGGGTTAAAGAGAGAGTAGTAAAGAGAGAATAGTAAAGAGAGAATAGTAAAGAGAGAATAGTAAAGAGAGAATAGTAAAGAGAGAATAGTAAAGAGAGAATAGTAAAGAGAGAATAGTAAAGAGAGAATAGTAAAGAGAGAGTAGTAAAGAGAGAATAGTAAAGAGAGAATAGTAAAGAGAGAGTAGTAAAGAGAGAATAGTAAAGAGAGAATGAAGGTGAGAGGTGAAATAGGCACGGGCTGGCGATGCGCACCACAGGTTTGGTGCGGGGAGCAGGAACAGGCCGGACCAGGCTGGCGACGCGCACCATTGGCTTGGTGCGGGGAGCAGGAACAGGCCGGGCCGGGCTGGCGACGCACACCATAGGCTTGGCGCGATGGACAGGAACAGGCCGGACCGTACTGGGAACACACACCACTGGCCTTACACGGGGATCAGGAACGGGCCGGACCGGACTGGCAACACACTTCAGTACCTCTCGCCGTGCCTCTACATTTTCCTTCCCTCTATACACCAATGGCTCCCGTAACCCGGTGGCCTTCTCTCCTCGTCCA
>NC_059197.1:35838119-35893119 GCF_020615455.1 Coregonus clupeaformis
ACTGTCAATATACAAGCTTTCTCTTATAATGCGATGTACAGCATAACACATGAACTGGCATGACACTTTTACCCATGGGTTGCCAAACAGAACTAACTCATTGCCACGCCTCCAACAAGCCACACCTCCAGATCCTGCTGCTGCTGCTACAATATGTTGTTGAAGGTGAGCGAGCGTTGAGGCTTTAGCCTTTCAACGACATAGATCACAGTCACTGTGACCACTAATACAATAAGACCATGAGAACAGAACAAACAGCATCCAGCTATCGGACAATCATCTCTGAGAATACATGATACCCCTCCGAGACCCCTCAGGAACTTCCTGTTTCCTGCATGCCACCAAAGATTTGTATCACTAACCCAAGATAGACCACAGCCTGAGCAAATGAATCATAGTGGGCAGAACGACCAAGGAGGTGGGCAGAACCAACCACGAGTTAGCGAGATCCTATTGGCGCGTTCTAGCATGTATTTGCATATTTTTCGTTAGGGAACGCCTACTCTGTGAAGTGCACAATAACTCAATTCGCACTTGCGCTCCTTCTAAACAAAGTAATGTTTTGAAACTTTGGCAAAGGGTAAAGTCTACAAAACCCTGTTTTCCACCCTGTTCGTAACAGGTTTTAGTTTTGGGAAAAGAAAACTGTATTGAGATAAAATGTCGATTAAACAGTTAGCAGAATGTCAGCCAAAATCCATATCGCTACATCTTCTCCCAAATGCCGACCACTGGGCTTCCTCTCATCAGCAGATTTGTTGGTGAGGCGGAAATTCCAACAGGATGCTTCAGATTTATACATCCGGTGAAACATCTGGCTTCATTGTTCTGAAAAAGTGTGCCACCTGGTGGTTGGTGAACTCTAAACCGGTTTAAACTAGAGACAATCGCCCTCGGGTTCTGGGTCAGAGGGACAATGACGCAGACATCCTCAAGTCACTCATTAATTACCACAACACACGGCATTGAATTGTAGTACTAGTGTTGAAAATGGTGGAAGTGGAAGGAATAGTGATAGTGGTAGTGGTTTTCTATGGATAAGAAACAGAAAGAAGCACAGGTTGTAATTACAATACAATAGCAATGTAGGCTATCATGCTAAGGTATTAGCAGCAATGTACGTAAGGCTCTTAACAGGAGCAACGGAACATAGCACAGAATGGTAACAGGCTAACAATGAGATTAGTGTAGCATGACCAGTGAAGAAAGATGGCTACATTAGCAATGAAATTAGCAGTGCAATATTAGCGTTAACCAGTAGATAAAAACTGTAAATATCCTATAAATGGCATATCAAGTGCCGTAAACGGCATAGCATAAGTCTAACATGCTGATAGCATAGGCACACAAAGGCTACAGTAAATAAACAACCAATACAGTCTATTTACAGTGGCGAGTTAGCATGCTAATCATGCTAACGTCTCTAGCAATGTTAACAATGCAGTTAGGCAAACAGAACACACTATGTACAATGTGAAGTTAGCACGCTAACCATGCTAACGACACTAGCATGCTAATCATGTTGAAAACGCTAGCATGCTACCAAAGGAAATTAACCGGAAACCGGAAGTGATTAACCACGCCGACTATTTTGTAGTCTTTTAGTGGTTTGGGACTACAAAACACAACAGCCATCTCAGGTCACACAGTATCATATGAAATGGGGGATACCCAGAGGTGGGTAGAGTAGCCAAAAATTGTACTCAAGTAAAAGTACTGTTACTTCAGAATAATATGACTCAAGTAAAAGTAAAAAGTAGTCATCCAAATAATTACTTGAGTAAGAGTAAAAAAGTACTTCGTGAAAAAACTACTCAAGTACTGAGTAACTGTTGAGTAACGTCTGATTTATTTTTTAACACAAGACAACAATCAGACAGACAAAAATACAAAATAATCATCTTTAATGAATTACAAAATAGCCTAAATTAAAATAATTCAGGTAAATTCAAGTATAAAAAAATTAAATAATAATAAATAAAAAATAAATAAATAAGCACAAGTAACACAAATTTCCAAACCTTTATACTTTTTTTTACCAGGCAGAACTAGAATGAGGCAGCCCATAAACTCTCATAAACACATAAACATAAAACACACAAACATTTCATACCAGGCATGCTGAACAGAAAACTGCACACCAGAAGGAAGCGGTCAACGTAAAATAATCAATAGGTGTTGATTAGGCCTACTCAGTACCTTTGTATTGCATGGCAAGCAACAGCCCTTTTTCTGTGTGCCTAGAAATGAATACTGATCTGTGATTAGGCCACACTGCACATCTCACTGAGCAGAGGAAAAGAGCAGCAGTACACATCAACTGAAAAAGCACCAGTCCATGATAGATGGCCAAATAAAACAATATTGCAGGCCTAGTATCCCAGAACACAAATTAAGCTGAATGCATGTTCTCTAAAAGGCATCGAGAGGAGAGTGATGTAGTTGTAGATCGGGCATTATGTTTACTTCCAGTTCCAATATCTAACAAGAAAAGTCAGCAAAAAAAAGTCACTAACTATATTGCCACCCTGTGGTTTGTCACTGACACACTATAATCCTAAATGACAGTAACATTATACAGAGTTATATAGGTCAAGGTCTACTGGTTCACATTTGAATTGATAAACAAGTATATTTACCAGCATTTAAGATGTTCTCCTCTGTGGTCCAGGATGTTCTGAATCTTGGTAGGAGTATTGCTGCTGCAATCAGCTCAGGCTCTTTCATGACGTCTCCAAAACGTTTCTGGATCCCTTGCTGCAGGGCGTGAACAAGAGGTGTACACATTTTGCAAGTTGACTCCAACTTCTTCAGCTTGTCCCGCAACTGGTAAAGTGTTGGCAGCAGGAGGCCCATATGCACAGATGATTCCCTGGAGGATATTAAGGGCCATGGCAACAGGCTTCATCACAGCAGCATACTCGACCAAAAACCCATTTTCAGCTGGATTGAACCTATAAAAGATGTAACGATAAAACAATGACTTATAGCTATTTCTGGTACAATGTCTTTATTATGCATTGTACATGTTAAATACAAAATATATATATATATATTTCATTCAAGTCATCCACAATTGTCACACCACCATGCAAAGAAAACTTAGTTACTTGAGACAAGTGGATTCACCCATTAATCAGCAAGGCTTATTTACTTGTATTATTCTTTAAAAACAAAATATACATTTTGTCAACTTACATCTTTATCTTTAATGCTGTGCAGACATTGCGAATTGCTTGTTCTCCTTGCTCTCGGTGAATGCGCACAATCCTTTCTACAGCGAGGAACAGGGAGCTCCAGCGTATCAGATTGGGTCGGAGAAACTGCAGCTTGCATTCACGTTCCACTGTTTCCATGAGCCATGGTTGACCTGCTGGTTTTATTCCAAAGAGCATGACATTTTGCAAAAGCAGACCGGAGACAGCCTCTTGTAGGTTTCGGTTGCAGCTCCTCCTGCAGCAGTGGCATCAACTGTGGATATAAGATTGAGGAGATGGCATGCACACTTTTGGTGCCTTGGAAGTTGGTACTCAAGGCCTGTGTTGTCATCCAGAATTGCAGACATCTTGATACTCCACCTCTGACTCACTCTGATCTTCTGTTGCATCATCAAGGGTGGAGTCACTCTCCTCTTGTACATTGATGGCTTCCTCCTCTTTCTCCTCACCATATAATCGAAAGGAAGTTTGAGCCACTGTCTGTTGTCGTCCTGGTCACTTTTTCCCTGATATGGTACTCAGAATGTATTTCCTCTAATGCAGCAGCAAGGACATCAAACGTGTGCGAGCCTTTGACAGGTCTACAAGCCAATGTGGAGTGCCTCTCCAGTGAGGTGGTCTATCCAGTGACAGGTGACACCTAAGTAGCTACGTTAGCAACATAGTTCACAGCACTCAGCTTTTTGATGATTATGCTCTTCTTGTGTTTTGCAGCTTCTTGTATTCTTGTGCATAACGTTTTCCTTGTCATTACTGTATGAGGTTGCAAGGTTTCTATCAAAGTATTGAAGGATGGCGTCTCAACCACAGAAAATGGTTGGTTGGCCTCACATACAAAATTTAGCATCAGCTTGTCAAGCGTTGCTTGTGTTACCCGCCCTGGGGCAGCAAAGGGTGTGATTTTTGCATTTTTCACAAGAGTATCACTGGAAGAGGAGGACTTACGCTTTCTGTGGTTCTCTAGTAAGTCTGTGTACTTTGCCAGTTTGTTGGGGTGAATCCTCTGTGGACACAAAAAAAAAATCTGTGAGGCTAAGGGAGATCAAGACATTAAAAAGAGACTTATTATCACATCAAATTTGGATATATATATATATATATATAGAAAATGTTTAAAACATATGTAACCTAAAAGACAAACATTCGCCTATCCACAGCAAAAAAAACGAATTTAGGAAACTTACCGTTACATGTTTCCTCAAGTTAGATGTTGAGCTCTTGAATGCTGAAATGTCCGTTTGTTTTGGTAGACACAGAAGACACCGCATAATGTAGCTGTTCTTTCGCACTTTTACTAAGGTAAACATGCTTTCAATATGAGGCCAGGGGTGCGGGGTGTTCCTCCTCGTCTGTGTCTGCATTGCCGACGGCTAATTCTGACATTTTGTGTTGCTATGACTGTAAAGCCAACCCGTCCCGCCGCTGAGATTGAGTATGGTAAAGTGACGAGACGGCACAACTACGTATGATTGGTGAAACACAGTCACGTGGTAGAGCCTTAGCGGAAGTCTCTCTCTCTCTGTCAAAATAAAACATTAAAATAAGGCATATGCGGGGGGATAAAGACAATGACGCCTAGAATACCAAAGAGGTAAAAAGAAAAGTAACGACCTCATTGTATCCTAATGTAGCGGAGTAAGAGTACAGTTTCTTCTTCACAAATCTACTCAAGTAAAAGTAAAAAGTATAGTGATTTAAAACTACTCCTAGAAGTATAATTTGTTCAAAAACTTACTCAAGTAAATGTAACGGAGTAAATGTAACTCGTTACTACCCACCTCTGGGGATACCAAATGGAAAGACTCAAACTCTTTAAGAGCGTGAGATGTCACGGGAAACTAACATAACAAAACCTTACAGCACAGCGCACAAGCCTGTAGTAGCGGTTTTCTATAAAGTGCAAGTAATTGTAACACAATGATAACATTGAGTACGTTTACGTACACACTAATAATTCGATATTAAACTGATTATGGCAGTAGGCAGATTATGCAATAGTCATGTAAACGCCTTACTCTGCTCATCTTAATCGGCGTGAGGTCAAAATCAAAGTAAGCATACGCCAATTAAAACATCTGGTTTTCTGAGCAATCTTTCAAATTAATCGGCGTTCCAATGGTGTATTTGATCTGCGCATGTGCTAGCACCAGCCGAGCTAGCACCAGCCGAGCGAGCCTCCCTCTTTAGTGTGAGTGAAATGTGTTTGGAACAACTGAATGTATGCATCTTAGAAGTAGTTTTCACATACAAACTTTATGTGTCCAAAACTCAGAATCAAATATGCTTCGCAAAAATAATGATTTTCTGCATTTATCAGAGTGCCATCAAGTAGCCTGATTTCAGATGTGTCCATGTAAACAGGATTATTAGCGGAAATTGTTCTTCTAGCAAAGCATGTAAACGTTTTAATCGAACTATTAATCTGACTATCCACAATAATCACATTATTGTGTGCATGTAACCACATTCATTGTAACAACACTATAATACAGTATAATAGTGATTGTATTGGCTAGTTACAAATGTATACTGAACAAAAATATAAACGCAACATGCAACAATTTCAAAGACTTTACTGAGTTATAGTTCATATAAGGAAATCGGGGAATTGAAATAAATTCATTACATTTACATTTACATTTTCGTCATTTAGCAGATGCTCTTAACCAGAGTGACTTACAAATTGGTGCACTCACCTTATGATAGCCAGTGGGACAACCACTTTACAATATAAAGTGGGTTAGGGGGAGGGTAGAACGATTACTTTTATCCTATCCCAGGTATTCCTGGGCCCCAATCTATGGATTTCACATGACTGGGCATGGGTGACGGTCCCGCAGGTGAAGAAGCCTGATGTGGAGGTCCTGGGCTGGTGTGGTTACACGTGGTCTTCAGCTGTGAGGCCGGTTGGAAGTACTGCCAAATTCTCTAAAATGACGTTGGAGGCAGCTTATGGTAGAGACATGAACATTAAATTCTCTGGCAACAGCTCTGGTGGACAAAACTTGAGACATTTGTGGCATTGTGTTGTGTGACAAAAGTGCACATTTTAAAGTGGCCTTTTATTGTCCCCAGCACAAGGTGCACCTGTGTAATGATCATGCTGTTAATGATCATGCTGTTTAATCAGCTTCTTGATATGCCACACCTGTCAGGTGGATGGATTATCTTGGCAAAGAAGAAATGCTCACTCACAGGGATGTAAACAAATTTGTGCCCAACATTTTAGAGAAATAAGCTTTTTTGTGCATATGGAATATTTCTGGGATCTTTTATTTCAGCTCATGAAACATGGGACCAACACTTTAGATGTTGCGTTTGTAATTTTGTTTAGTGTAATAACTTATTTAATCATTTTTTTCTTGTTAAAACAGACGGAGCAAAACAATTAATCAAGCAACCTACAGATATGAACGACGGGTGATTTTCGCCGCACGCCAGCTACAAACACAACGGCTCTTTTTTTCATTAAACTATATTTGTTCCTTCAAACTTTCCTTGTCAATTCATTTGATAGGCAAATTTTTTTTTTGCATTATCCTACAGGCCTATAGGGTTTTGATAGCTAACGTTTTTAGGAAAGGAGAAATGTGATTTGCTGTTGTGTGTTTGAGATGTGCTGGTGGCTTTGATTGATGGGTGTGCGTGTATGAGTTCGTTAATTCTCTCAATGTCTATTCAGAAAGTTTCCTAAAGTAAATTCATTCATTTCTCTGTTGTTGCATTGCGATGACATTGTCATATTATCAATTTGGCCGAGCACTCGGCCGCTGGCCATGGTCCTGATATTGTCCCACCGCGGAGACGCACAAAAAAGCCCATGGCTGGGCCTGAACTTCGTCTGGATAACACAGGTTAGCCGTGTCTCTACTTTACTTTACTTTACTTCTGCCAATTAGTTACAACATGCCACTACATGTGTATTCTGAATTACATTTATTTCGCTACCACAGTTGGTTAAAGACGTTCTGCTACCACAGTTGGTTAAAGACGTTCTGCTACCACAGTTGGTTAAAGACGTTCTGCTACCACAGTTGGTTAAAGACGTTATGCTACCACAGTTGGCAGTGGCGGCTCCTGAAAAAATTCTCAGGGGGGGCAATTTTTCTGATGATTTAGGTGACCTACACACATTTTAAAAAATATATGTCCAGCAACAACATGAAGACAGGGGCAGCATATAAGTCAATACCAGAAGCATTTATTGACTGATCTCAAAAGTGTTGGCTTACCAGGGTTGGTGGAGCCCTCAGTTTCATCTTTGCCTCGCAAAGCTAACTCAAACACTCCGCAAAACTTCACACACTGGATTAGCCGGCTGAGGATGTGGCGGTTCTTGCTAATGTCGTAGTAAATATATTTGTTATAGTGAATATGGAATATGATATGTTGAGTAAAATGTTGTGCTAAGATCTATTTAGGTCAGGAGCTGGTTATAAGTTCTGTTCCTATCCAATAACAATGGACAAAAGGGTCCTATCTTGTCAGCCTTGTCAGTTTCAGTTCTCCAGTAAACTTGTGATTATCAACACTAACCTCATCGTTGTGGCGGCGGACAGCTAGCCTGTATCCCTCATCCAGTTGAGTGGGAATGTTCACTCTCCCCAAAGCAGACAGTCTTTGACAGCTCATGTTTCTTAATCTTTCCTGAAAGATGGTGCATGTCCGTTACACACCAGTCGCTGTCCAAGCGGTGCTGTCTGCCGTGCCGCCTTCAGGGTGAAAGAGTAAGCAGGGGGTAGCAGAAGACTGCATTAGCTACATCGCAGCCTGCTAGCCAGGTTTTTCGTTCGTACCAATTTTTGGAAAATCCTCGGGTGTAGGACTTCCCCCCTTTAGTAGAAACCTGTTGAATTATTAAATTTGGTCTGGGAGGTCCTAATTGTTTCGTTGCCAATTTATCTTCATTTGTTCGCCGACAAAAAGGAACTTCTTTCAAAGACACAATCGAGTTGCACTGAAGCCTAGCCATTTTGATAGAAGTAGTGAATTGATTGACGAGGCTACCCGCTCTTTTCTTAGTTACGTTCATGGTTATATGTTACGTATGACGAAAGCGCGTAAGTGCAAGCCCTCAGAAACCCATAGAGATTGTATTGAAAGCTCTGATATTTGAAAAAAATAGATTTTACATGGGAGTCTATGACAGACTTCTGGGCGATTTTCAACCTGACTGAAATCGCCCCAAAAGGGGGGGGGGCCATTTGAAGCACGACTTTAGCCTGATTGGACATTTAGTGGCACTGTGGCAGATCAGACGTCTAGATTACAACACTGATAACTACTGTTGCCGTGATATAATTGATTAGAAAAAAAATCCCTTCCTTTTCCCGTTTGGCAGTGCGTCGCCCATATCGCCCTATTGAACACACCGCCCCTGACAGTTGGTTAAAGACATTCTGCTACCACAGTTGGTTAAAGACGTTCTGCTACCACAGTTGGTTAAAGACGTTCTGCTACCACAGTTGGTTAAAGACGTTCTGCTACCACAGTTGGTTAAAGACGTTCTGCTACCACAGTTGATTAAAGACGTTCTGCTACCACAGTTGGTTAAAGACGTTCCTTCCCTGGGCCCCATAATTGGTTAGTCCTGCCAAAATAAATGTTTGGTCTGGTGTATATTGGAACAATGTTAATGCCATGCTTATTGGTTATGTGGCTCATTAGCATAACTGAATGACAACCTAAACATAACAGAATGACGACCAGTCCAGATTAAGAAAAGACAATCCTGTTTCCATATCTTATCAAGTCCATATCTTGAGTCAATGAAAACATGTCACGGCTGACAATCTCCGGTGTCCCCTGTCTGATTCCAAATCCTGCTACACACACACACACACACACACACACACACACACACACACACACACACACACACACACACACACACACACACACACACACACACACACACACACACACACACACACTTAAAGTTCAAGGTAGATCTGTGCGTGTGCACTGAGCACCTACTGTAAATGAACTCAACTAAACTGTAAATAGGATGTAATGTACGCACTGTAATATAATGGAACGATTAAAAGGAGAGGTGTGTGTGTTTTGTGTTTGTAAATTGAGACGTTGGGAGAGAGAGAGAGAGAGAGAGAGAGAGTTGGCTCCCTGCTAAAGCACCAGCCTCAGCAGTATTACCCTTCACACTCCCTAAATCACTGTGTAATCCTGACAGTCTCTAAATCATTATGAATTATAGTGGGAGTGATGTCAACACAGCCTGCGACAGTGTCACGACTTCCGCCGAGGCTGCCTCCCCTCCTTGTTCGGGCAGGTTTCGGCGTTCGTCGTCACCGGCTTACTAGCTACTGCCGCTCCCATTCTCATCCCTCCACTTGTCTTGTCTTGTCAATCACACACACCTGGTGCTCATCCCCTAATTAGTCTGTGTATACGTGTTCCCTCTGCCCCCTTGTCTTTGTGAGTGATTGTTCTATGTGGGAGGAGAGTAGCTCGGTTGAGATACTCTCTCATTTATTTTGCCAGGGTTGATTTTCCCCTGTGTCATTACATTTATTGTATTTTCTGAGACTGTGTTTGGTCAGGGAGGATTGTTTCCCCTGTACCTGTTTCGATTGCCGTTGTAGGCGCCTTGTATGTCTGGAAGGAATACATCTGCATCCGGTTATTTTACTCCTGCGCCTGACTCCATCATTCACCACAGACAGGGCCAATCGGCCAGTGATAGCAATTCCCTGCCATGTTTTACAAGCCTGACAAGCAGAGCAGAGGTATGAGAGAGAGAACTGTTCAGGAACAGAGCAGGTGTACGAGAGAGAGAGAGCGAGAGCACGAGAAAGAAAGAGAGAGAGAGAGAAAGGAGAGAGGAGACAGAGAGAGAGAGAAAAATAAAGAAAGAGAGAGAAAGAGAGAGAGAGAGAGAGAGAGAGAGAGAGAGAGAGAGAGAGAGAGAGAGAGAGAGAATTTGAGAATTGGAACACACTAAACACTAAACAAACAACAACATAAATAGTTATCTATCCAAAATGGGGATGTATGTATGTACCACTTCTCACATTTTTTGGGCTCTATAACAAAGGACAAATAGAAAAGTACTAGTCAAAGGTTTGGACACACCAACTCATTCAAGGCTTTTTCTTAATTTTACTATTTTTTAAATTGTAGAATAGTAAAGACGTCAAAACTATGAAATAACACATATGGAATCCTTTAGTAACCAAAAAAGTGTTAAACAACTCAAAATATATTTTATATTTGAGATTCTTCAAATAGCCACCTTTTGCCTTGATGACAGCTTTGCACACTCTTGGCATTTTCTCAACCAGCTTCACCTGGAATGCTTTTCCAACAGTCTTGAAGAAGTTCCCATATATGCTGAACACTTGTTGGCTGCTTTTCCTTCACTCTGCAGTACGACTCATCCCAAACCATCTCAATTGGGTTGAGGTCAGGGGATTGGGGAGGCCAGGTCATCTGATGCAGCTCTCCATCACTCTCCCTCTTGGTAAAATAGCCCTTACACAGCCTGGAGGTGTGTTGGGTCATTGTCCTGTTGAAAAACAAATCATAGTCCCACTAGGCCCAAACCAGACGGGATGGCGTATCGCTGCAGAATGCTGTGGTAGCCATGCTGGTTAAGTGTGCCTTGAATTCTAAATAAATCACAGACAGTGTCACCAGCAAAGCACCCCCACACCATAACACCTCCTCCTCCATGCTTTACGGTGGGAACTACACATGCTGAGATCATCCGTTCACCCACACCGCGTCTCACAAAGACATGGCGGTTTGAACCAAAAATCTCCAATTTGGACTCCAGACCAAAGGAAACATTTCCACCGGTCTAATGTCCATTATTCGTGTTTCTTGGCCCAATCATGTATCGTCTTCTTATTGGTGTCCTTCAGTAGTGGTTTCTTTGCAGCAATTCAACCACGAAGGCCTGATTCACACAGTCCCCTCTGAACAGTTGATGCTGAGATGTGTCTGTTACTTGAACTCTGTGAAGCATTTATTTGGGCTGCAATTTCTGAGGCTGGTAACTCTAATGAAGTAATCCTCTGCAGCAGAGGTAACTCTGGGTCTTCCATTCCTGTGGCGGTTCTCATGAGAGCCAGTTTCAACATAGCGCTTGATGGTTTTTGCGACTGCGTTGACTGACCTTCATGTCTTAAAGTAATGATTGACTGTCGTTTCTCTTTGCTTATTTGAGCTGTTCTTGCCATAATATGGACTTGGTATTTTACCAAATAGGGCTATTTTCTGTAAACCCCCCCTACCATGTCACAACACAACTGATTGGCTCAAACGCATTAAGAAGGAAATAAATTCCAGAAATTAACTTTTAACAAGGCACAGCTGTTAATTGAAATGCATTCCAGGTGACTACCTCATCAAATCAAAATCAAATGTATTGGTCACATACACATGGCTAGCAGATGTTATTGCGAGGGTAGTGAAATGCATGTGCTTCTAGTTCCGACAGTGCAGCAATATCTAGCAAGTAATATCTAACAGTTCCACAACAAATACCTAATACACACAAATCTAAGTAAAGGAATGGAATAAGAATATATAAATATAAGGATGAGAAATGTCATTGTTATAGCGGCATATGCTAAGATGCAACTCTCCTCTACTCTTGTCCTTCTAGACCTGTCTGCTGCCTTTGATACTGTGAACCATCAGATCCTCCTCTCCACCCTCTCCGAGCTGGGCATCTCCGGCGCGGCTCACTCTTGGATTGCGTCCTGCCTGACCGGTCGCTCCTACCAAGTTGCGTGGCGAGAAGCTGTCTCCGCACCACGTGCTCTCACCACTGGTGTCCCCCAGGGCTCAGTTCTAGGCTCTCTCCTATTCTCGCTATACACCAAGTCACTTGGCTCTGTCATATCCTCACATGGCCTCTCCTATCATTGCTACGCAGACGACACACAACTAATCTTCTCCTTTCCCCCTTCTGATAACCAGGTGGCGAATCGCATCTCTGCATGTCTGGCAGACATATCAGTATGGATGACGGATCACCACCTCAAGCTGGACCTCGGCAAGACGGAGCTGCTCTTCCTCCCGGGGAAGGACTGCCCGTTCCATGATCTCGCCATCACGGTTGACAACTCCGTTGTGTCCTCCTCCCAGTGTGCGAAGAGCCTTGGCGTGACCCTGGACAACACCCTGTCATTCTCCGCTAACATCAAGGCGGTGACCCGATCCTATAGGTTCATGCTCTACAACATTCGGAGAGTACGACCCTGCCTTACACAGGAAGCGGCACAGGTCCTAATCCAGGCACTTGTCATCTCCCGTCTGGATTACTGCAACTCACTGTTGGCTGGGTTCCCTACCTGTGCCATTAAACCCCTACAACTCATCCAGAATGCCGCAGCCCGTCTGGTGTTCAACCTTCCCAAGTTCTCTCACGTCACCCCTCTCCTCCGCACACTCCACTGGCTTCCAGTTGAAGCTCGTATCTGCTACAAGACCATGGTGCTTGCCTACGGAGCTGTGAGGGGAACGGCACCTCCGTACCTTCAGGCTCTGATCAGTCCCTACACCCAAACGAGGGCATTGCGTTCATCCACCTCTGGCCTGCTGGCTCCCCTACCTCTGCGGAAGCACAGTTCCCGCTCAGCCCAGTCAAAACTGTTCGCTGCTCTGGCACCCCAATGGTGGAACAAGCTCCCTCACGCCGCCAGGACAGCGGAGTCACTCACCACCTTCCGGAGACATTTGACACCCCACCTCTATAAGGAATACCTGGGATAGGATAAAGTAATCCTTCTACCCCCCCCACACACACACAAAAAAACAACATTGTAAAGTGGTTATCCCACTGGCTATAAGGTGAATGCACCAATTTGTAAGTCGCTCTGGATAAGAGCGTCTGCTAAATGACGTAAATGTAATAGTATAGAATACAGTATATACATATGAGATGGGTAATGCAAGATATTTAAACATGATTAAAGTGGCATTATTAAAGTGGCCAATGATTTTCAAGTGTGTATGTAGGCAGCAGCCTCTCTGTGCTAGTGATGGCTGTTTAACAGTCTGATAGCCTTGAGATAGAAGCTGTTTTTCATTCTCTCGGTCCCAGCTATGATGCTCCTGTACTGTACTGGATGATAGCGGGGTGAACAGGCAGTGGCTCGGGTGGTAGTTGTCCTTGATGATCTTTCTGGCCTTCCTGTGACATTGGGTACTGTAGGTGTCCTGGAGGGCAGGTAGTTTTCCTCCGGTGATGCGTTGTGCAGACCGCACCACCCTCTGGAGAGCCCTGCGGTTGTGGGCAGTGCAGTTGCCGTACCTGGCGGTGATACAGCCCGACAGGATGCTCTCAATTGTGCATCTGTAAAAGTTTGTGAGGGTTTTAGGTGACACATTTCTTCAGCCTCCTGAGGATGAAGAGACACTGTTGCGCCTTCTTCACCACACTGTCTGTGTGGGTGGACCATTTCAGTTTGTCAGTGATATGTACGCAGAGGAACTTAAAACTTTCCACCTTCTCCACTGCGGTCCCGTCGATGTGGATAGGGGTGGTGCACCCTCTGCTTTTTCCTGAAGTCCACGATCATCTCCTTTGTTTTGTTGACGTTGAGTGAGAGGTTATTTTCCTGACACCACACTCCGAGAGCCCTCACCTCCTCCCTGTAGGCTGCCTCATCGTTGTTGGTAATCGAGCCTACTAATGTTGTGTCGTCTGCAAACTTGATGATTGAGTTGGAGTCGTGCATTGCTATGCAGTCATGGTTGAACAGGGAGTACAGGATGGGGCTGAGAACACACCCTTGTGGGGCCCCTGTGTTGAGGATCAGTGAAGTGGAGATGTTGTTTCCTACCTTCACCACCTGGGGGCGGCCCGTCAGGAAGTCCATGACCCAATTGCACAGGGTGGGGTTGAGACCAAGGGCCTCAAGCATAATGATGAGCTTGGAGGGTACTATGGTGTTGAATGCTGAGCTATAGTCAATGAACAGCATTCTTACCATGATGCTGGTTGAGAGAATGCCAAGAGTGTGCAAAGCTGTTATCAAGGCAAAGGGTGGCTATTTGAAGAATCTCAAATATAAAATACGTTTTGGTTTGTTTATCACTTTTTTGTTTACTACATGATTCCATATGTGTTATTTCATAGTTGTGATGTCTTCACTATTATTCTACAGAAAAACCCTTGAATGAGTAGGTGTGTCCAAACTTTTGACTGGTAGTGTACATGATCAATTACAAATGTTAGAATCAGCAATTAAAGACTACCAGAACCCACTGGATTCTCCAATTACATTGAATGAACTACAGGACAAAATACAAACCCTCCAACCCAAAAAGGCCTGTGTGTTCATGGTATCCTAAATGAAATATACAGACCACAAATTCCAATGGGCTATACTTAAACTCTTTAACATCATCCTCAGCTCTGGCATCTTCCCCAACATTTGGAACCAAGGACTGTTCACCCCAATCCACAAATTTGACCCCAATAACTACCGTGGGATATACGCGTCAACAGCAACCTTGGGGAAATCCTCTGCATTATCATTAACAGCAGATTCATATATTTCCTTAGTAAAAACAATGTACTGGATAACATTACAGTACGACAGACCAAATGTACTGGGTTTTTACCAAATTACCACACGACAGACCACGTATTCACCCTGCACACCCCAATTGACAAACAAACAATCCAAAACAAAGGCAAATTCTTCTCATGCTTTGCTGATTCAAAAAAGCTTTTTTGTAGGGGGTAGATCAGCTTTAATATTGTAGATAGATTGTGGCCCCGTGTAGCTCAGTTGGTAGAGCATGGCACTTGCAGCGCCAGGGTTGTGGGTTCGTTTCCCACGGGGGGGGGCAGTATGAAAAAATGTATGCACTCACTAACTGTAATTTTTACAAAAAATGTAACATCCAACAATGTAATTGTCTGCATCACTTCCAATCCCCCATATGTTTTTTCTCTCGCATATATATATATATATATATATATATATATATATATATATATACACATACATACATACATACATACATATACACAAACATACATACATATAAATACATATACATACATATATATATAGATATCCTTTAAAAAATATATATTTCCCTTTGTTTCTTTCCAACCCCACCACCCCTTCCCTAATTGGAGTAAACTAGTGAACAACAATGCTTAGGCCTCTACTTCCAGTTTATACTATATACATTTTATGGACAGTCCATTTTACAATAATTATATTTTGTTTGTTTTTACTCCTGAACTTCCTCTACCCTCAACCTCTCTGATCATTTTCATGATGTCCATCTGGTTTGCTTCTATATGCCATATCTTTCAAACTGTGCTCTTTCACAAATGTTCTCAACCTATAACCTTTATACTTATTATGGACACAGTATGTTTTACATTAGTTATCTTGTTGTTATTAGTTGTTGTTAGTTGTTATTAGTCCCATCCATATTGGATTTCTATTTGCCATATATATTTCAACGGTACTGTGATGTTTCACAAAAGTTCTGAACCCTTCTATTCTCATTGTGTCTACATATTGTAAATTGAAAATGTTTTTTTTTGCTAAAAGTATTATTATATTATTGATCGATTGACTATGACTTTTCAGATCACCCAGTAATGCTATCTGCAAGGTTAGCTCCAGGTAAATATTGCAATCCTTCAGCCATTCCTGGACCTGTGACCAAAAACAAGCTACAAATGGACAGTACCAAAAAACAAATGACCTAATGATTCTGTATCTTCGCAGCAAAATCTGCAGAGCTGGGAAGATTGTATCCCGCATATAAATAACATTCTATTGGAGGCAAGAATGTTGTATGATAATTTAAATTGCGTATAAGTTCATAAACAATTTGCCATGGATTTTAAAAAAGCTTTTAACTCAATTTGGCATGAGGGTCTGTATAAGTAAAATATAAATTGATGGAAAGTGGTGGTGGGGGGAAAACATACAACATTATAAAATCAACAAAAATCAACAAACAACAAGCGTGCGGTAAAAATTGGAAGAAAAGCACACATTTCTTTCCTCAGGGCCGTTGGGTGAGACAGGGATGCAGCTTGAGCCCCACCCTCTTCAAGAGCTATATGCCACTTACAGGTGGAAACTCCCAGACAGACAGTATAATGACAATCAACTTTTACATACACGTGTGAGGTTGTGAGCGGGTGTGTGTGTGTGAGAGGTGTGTGTGTGTGTGTGTGTGTGTGTGTGAGTGAGAGAGAGGTGTGTGTGTATATATATACAGTGCCTTGCAAAAGTATTCATCCCCCTTGGTGTTTTTTTCTATTTTGTTGCATTACAACCTGTAATTTAAATGGATTTTTATTTGGATTTCATGTAATGGACATACTCAAAATAGTCCAAATTGGTGAAGTGAAATGAAAAATATAACTTGTTTCAAATCATTCTAAAAAATAAATAACGGAAAAGTGGTGCATGCATATGTATTCACCCCCTTTGCTATGAAGCCCATAAATAAGATCTGTTGCAACCAATTACCTTCAGAAGTCACATAATTAGTTAAATAAAGTCCACCTATGTGCAATCTAAGTGTCACATGATCTCAGTATGTATACACATGTTCTGAAAGGCCCCAGAGTCTGCAACACCACTAAGCAAGGGGCACCACCAAGCAACGGGCACCACCAAGCAAGCGGCACCATGAAGACCAAGGAGCTCTCCAAACAGGTCAGGGACAAAGTTGTGGAGAAGTACAGATCAGGGTTGGGTTATAAAAAAATATCAGAAACTTTGAACATCCCACGGAGCACCATTAAATCCATTATAAAAAAATGGAAAGAATATGGCACCACAACAAACCTGCCAAGAGAGGGCCGCCCACCAAAACTCACGGACCAGGCAAGGAGGGCATTAATCAGAGAGGCAACAAAGAGACCAAAAATAACCCTGAAGGAGCTGCAAAGCTCCACAGCAGAGATTGGAGTATCTGTCCATAGGACCACTTTAAGCTGTACACTCCACAGAGCTGGGCTTTACGGAAGAGTGGCCAGAAAAAAGCCATTGCTTAAAGAAAAAAATAAGCAAACACGTTTGGTGTTCGCCAAAAGGCATGTGGTAGACTCCCCAAACATATGGAAGAAGGTACTCTGGTCAGATGAGACAAAAATTGAGCTTTTTGGCCATCAACGAAACGCTATGTCTGGTGCAAACCCAACACCTCTCATTACCCCAAGAACACCATCCCCACAGTGAAGCATGGTGGTGGCAGCCTCATGCTGTGGGGATGTTTTTCATCAGCAGGGACTGGGAAACTGGTCAGAATTGAAGGAATGATGGATGGCGCTAAATACAGGGAAATGTAAGATGATGGAGGCCACTGTGTTCTTGGGGACCTTCAATGCTGCAGAAATGTTTTGGTACCCTTCCCCAGATCTGTAACTCGACACAATCCTGTCTCGGAGCTCTACGGACAATTCCTTCGACCTCATGGCTTGGTTTTTGCTCGGACATGCACTGTCAGCTGTGGGACCTTACATAGACAGGTGTGTGCCTTTCTAAATCGTTTTCAATCAATTGAATTTACCACAGGTGGACTCCAATCAAGTTGTAGAAACATCTCAAGGATGATCAATGGAAACAGGATGCACCTGAGCTCAATTTTGAGTCTCACAGCAAAGAAAGAAATGAATATGAATACCTATGTAAATAAGGTATTTTTAAATAATTGTTTTAATATATTTAGCAAAAAACGTGTTTTCGCTTAGTCATTATGTGGTATTCTGTGTAGACTGATGAGGGGAAAAAAAGTATTTAATCAATTTTAGAATAAGGCTGTAACTAAACAAAATGTGGAAAAAGTCAAGGGGTTTCAATACTTTCTGAATGCTCTGTATTTCAACAAATTGGCAAGGGCACTAGAACAGCCTACGGTACCCTGCCTCACCCTATGAGACTCTGAAGTCAGATGTCTACTGTTTGCTGACGATCTAGTGCTTCTGTCCCCAACCAAGGAGGGCCTACAGCAGCACCCAGATCTTCTGCACAGATTCTGTCAGACCTGGGCCCGGACAGTAAATCTCAGTAAGACAAAAATAATGGTGTTCCAAAAAAGGTCCACAAATACAAATTGCATTTAGACACCGTTGCCCTAGAGCACACAAAAAACTATACCTACAGTGACAAGCGAAAGTATTCACCCCTCTTGGCAAATTACCTATTTTGTTGCCTTACAACCTGGAATTTAAAAAGATTTTTAGGGGGTTTGTATCATTTGATTTACACAACATGCCTACCACTTTGAAGATGGGGTGTGTCTCTATAAGCTTGGCACATCTAGCCACTGGGATTTTTGCCCATTCTTCAAGGCAAAACTGCTCCAGCTCCTTCAAGTTGGATGGGTTCCGCTGGTGTACAGCAATCTTTAAGTCATACCACAGATTCTCAATTGGATTGATGTCTGGGCTTTGACTAGGCCATTCCAAGACATTTAAATGTTTCCCCTTAAACCAATTGAGCGTTGCTTTATCAGTATGCTTAAGGTCATTGTCCTGCTGGAAGATGAACCTCTGTCCCAGTCTCAAATCTCTGGAAGACTGAAACAGGTTTCCCTCAAGAATTTCCCTGTATTTAGCGCCATCCATTACTCCTTCTATTCTGACCAGTTTCCCAGTCCATGCCGATGAAAAACATCCCCACAGCATGATGCTGCCACCACCATGCTTCACTGTGGGGATGGTGTTCTCGGGGTGATGAGAGGTGTTGGGTTTGCAGGTTCACTTGCCACATCTAAAGCCTTTTCTTTTGGGGTGTTGCTATAGGCCACCAAGTGCAAACAGTCAGTATTTAAATAATATGTGTGAAATGCTTGATAGTGTATGTGATGTAAACAAACAGAGAGGTCTATTCCTTGGGGACCTGAATATTGACTGGTTTTCATCAAGCTGTCCGCTCAAGAGGAAGCTTCTTACTGTAACCAGTGCTTGTAATCTGGTTCAGGTTATTAATCAACCTACCAGGGTGTTTACAAACACTACAGGAACAAGATCATCCACATGTATCGATCACATTATTACTAATACTGTAGAACCTTGTTCTAAAGCTGTATCCATAACCATTGGATGCAGTGATCACAATATAGTGGCTATATCCAGGAAAGCCAAAGTTCCAACAGCTGGATCATACAACAGATTTTGCTGTGACTCATATGTAAAAAATATTTGTTGGTCTGATATGATTAATAAGGAGCATCCAGATGCTGCACTTAATGAATTTATGAAATTGCTTCTTCCAATTATTGATAAACATAAGTCTGGCTGCACATCTGACTGGTTGACTTACTGCAAATTGAGAAATTATGTGACTAAACTCAACAAAAAGAAGAAGAAACTGTATTATGAAGCCAAGATCAATGATATAATAATGATGGAAAAAACTTTGGAGTACTTTAAATTAAATTATGGGTAGAAAGACAAATTCAACTCTATCTTTCATCGAATCAGAATGCTTATTCATCACAAAACCATTTGATGTTGCCAATTATTTTCATGATTACTTCATTGGCAAAGTGGGCAAACTTAGGCAGGAAATGCCAACAATGAACAGTGAGCCATCGTACTCATGCATAAAAAAAAAAAAAATGAAAGAAAAGCATTGCAAGTTTGAATTTTGTAAAGTTAGTGTGGGAGAGGTGAAAAAATAATTGTTATCGATCAATAATGACAAACCTCCTGGCATTGACAACTTAAATGGAAAGCTACTGAGGATGGTAGCTGACTCTATAGCCACTCCTATCTGTCATACATTTAATCTGAGCATAGAGGAAAGTCTTTGTCCTCAGGCCTGGAGGGAAGCCAAAGTAATTCTGCTACCCAAGAATGGTAAAGCGACCTTTACTGTTTCTAACAGTAGACCTATAAGCTTGCTGCCAGCTCTTAGCAAACTGTTGGAAAAAATTGTTTGACCAAATACAATGCTATTTCTCTGTAAACAAACTAACAACAGACTTTCAGCATGCTTATAGGGAAGGGCACTCAACATGTACTGCACTGACACAAATGACTGATGATTGGTTGAAAGAAATGTATAATAAGAAGATTGTGGGAGCTGTACTGTTAGATTTCAGTGCAGCCTTTGATATTATTGACCCTAACCTGTTGTTGAAAAAACGTATGTGTTATGGCTTTTCAACCTCTGCCATATTGTGGATTCAGAGCTATCTATCTAATAGAACTCAAAGAGTTTTCTTTAATGAAAGCTTCTCTAATGTCAAACATGTAAAGTGTGGTGTACCACAGGGCAGCTCTCTAGGCCCTCTACTCTTTTCTATTTTTAACCAATGACCTGCCACTGGCATTAAACAAAGCATGTGTGTCCATGTATGCTGATGATTCAACCATATACGCATCAGCAACCGCGGCTAATGAAGTCACCAAATCCCTTAACAAAGAGTTGCAGTCTGTTTTGGAATAGGTGGCCAAATAAACTGGTCCTAAAACTAAGAGCATTGTATTTGGTACAAATAATTCCCTAAATTCTAGACCTCAGCTGAATCTGGTAATGAATGGTGTGGCTGTTGAACAAGTTGAGGAGACTAAATTACTTGGCGTTACCTTAGACTGTAAACTATCATGGTCAAAATATATACAGTTGAAGTCGGAAGTTTACATACACCTTAGCCAAATACATTTATAGACAAGAACAGCAAAAGGACAGAACTACATAAATGTATTTTTAAAAGGCACACGTAGCCTACATATCAATACATACACACAAACTATCTAGGTCAAATAGGGGAGAGGCGTTGTGCCGTGAGGTGTTGCTTTATCTGTTTTTTGAAACCAGGTTTGCTGTTTATTTGAGCAATATGAGATGGAACGGAGTTCCATGCAATAATGGCCCTATATTATACTGTACGCTTTCTTGAATTTGTTCTGGATTTGGGGACTGTGAAAAGACCCCTGGTGGCATGCCTGGTGGGGTAAGTGTGTGTGTCAGAGCTGTGCGTAAGTTGACTATGCAAACAATTTGGGATTTTCAACACATTAATGTTTCTTATAAAAAGAAGAAGTGATACAGTCAGTCTCTCCTCAACTATTAGCCAAGAGAGACTGGCATGCATAGTATTTATATCAGCCCTCTGATTACAATGAAGAGCAAGACGTGCCACTCTGTTTTGGGCCAGCTGCAGTTTAACTAGGTCTTTCCTTGCAACACTGGACCACACAACTGGACAATAATCAAGATTAGACAAAACTAAAGCCTGCAGAACTTGTTTTTTGGGGTGTGGTGTCAAAAAAGCAGAGCATCTCTTTATTACGGACAGACCTCACCCGATCTTTACAATCATTGAATCTACAGTTGAAGTTGGAAGTTTACATACACTTAGGTTGGAGTCATTAAAACTCGTTTTCAAACCACTCCACAAATTTCTTGTTAACAAACTATAGTTTTGGCGAGTCGGTTAGGACATCTACTTTATGCATGACACAAGTAATTTTTCCAACAATTGTTTACAGACAGATTATTTTACTTATAATTCACTGTATCACAATTCCAGTGGGTCAGAATTTTACATACACTAAGTTGACTGTGCCTTTAAACAGCTTGAAAAATTCCAGAAAATGATGTCAAGGCTTTAGAAGCTTCTGATGGGCTAATTGACATCATTTGAGTCAATTGGAGGTGTACCTGTGGATGTATTTCAAGGCCTACCTTCAAACTCAGTGCCTCTTTGCTTGACATCATGGGAAAATCAAAAGAAATCAGCCAAGAGCTCTGAAGAAAAATTGTAGACCTCCACATGTCTGGTTCATCCTTAGGAGCAATTTCCAAATGCCTGAAGGTACCACGTTCATCTGTACAAACAATAGTACGCAAGTATAAACACCATGGGACCACGCAGTCGTCATACCACTCAGGAAGGAGACGTGTTCTGTCTCCTAGAGATGAACGTACTTTGGTGAGAAAAGTGCAAATCAATCCCAGAACAACAGCAAAGGACCTTGTGAAGGTGCTGGAGGAAACAGGTACAAAAGTATCTATATCCACAGTAAAACAAGTCATATGTCGACATAACCTGAAAGGCCGCTCAGCAAGGAAGAAGCCACTGCTCCAAAACCGCCATAAAAAAGCCAGACTACGGTTTGCAACTGCACATGGGGACAAAGATCGTACTTCTTTGAGAAATGTCCTCTGGTATGATGAAACAAAAACAGAACTGTTTGGCCATAATGACCATCGTTATGTTTGGAGGAAAAAGTGGAACGCTTGCAAGCCGAAGAACACCATCCCAACCGTGAAGCACGGGGGTGGCAGCATCATACTGTGGGGGTGCTTTGCTGCAAGAGGGACTGGTGCACTTCACAAAATAGATGGCATCATGAGGAAGGAAAATTATGTGGATATATTGAAGCAACATCTCAAGACATCAGTCAGGAAGTTAAAGCTTGATCGCAAATGGGTCTACCAAATGGACAATGACCCCAAGCATACTTCCAAAGTTGTGGCAAAATGGCTTAAGGACAACAATGTCAAGGTATTGGAGTGGCCATCACAAAGCCCTGACCTCAATCCTATAGAAAATGTGTGGGCAGAATTGAAAAAGCGTGTGCGAGCAAGGAGGCCTACAAACCTGACTCAGTTACACCAGCTCTGTCAGGAGGAATATGCCAAAATTCACCCAACTTACTGTGGGAAGCTTGTGGAAGGCTACTCGAAACGTTTGACCCAAGTTAAACAATTTAAAGGCAATGCTACCAAATACTAATTGAGTGTATGTAAACTTCTGACCCACTGGGAATGTGATTAAATAAATAAAAGACAGGGAATTTTTACTAGGATTAAATGTCAGGAATTGTGTAAAACTGAGTTTAAATGTATTTGGCTAAGGTGTATGTAAACTTTCGACTTCAATTGTAATTAACCTACACGAGACCAGGAGACCTCTTCATCACCTCATTCACAGCACTTCTCTCTCTCTCTCCATGTTTTGTCAGCCTGTCTCATCTCTCTCTCTCTCTCTCAATTTCATTTCAATTCAATTTCAATTTAAGGGTTTTATTGGCATAGGAAGCATATGTTAACATTGCCAAAGCAAGTGAAATAGATAATAAACAAAAGTGAAATAAACAATACAACATTTACAGTAAACATTTCACTCACACAAGTTCCAAAATAATAAAGACATTTCAAATGTCGTATGTCTATATACAGTGTTGTAACGATGTGCAAATAGTTAAAGTACAAAAGGGAAAATAAATAAACATAAATATGGGTTGTATTTATAATGGTGTTTGTTCTTCACTGGTTGCCCTTTTCTTGTGGCAACAGGTCACAAATCGTGCTGCTGTGATGGCACACTGTGGTATTTCACCCAATAGATATGGGAGTTTATCAAAATTTTATTTGTTTTCTAATTCTTTGTGGGTCTGTTCTTTGAGGGAAATATGTGTCTCTAATATGGTCATACATTTGGCAGGAGGTTAGGAAGTGCAGCTCAGTTTCCACCTCATTTTGTGGGCAGTGTGCACATAGCCTGTCTTCTCTTGAATACAGTGGTCAGGTATTCTGCCATTGTGTACTCTCTGTTTAGGGATAGATAGCATTCTAGTATGCTCAGTTTTTTTGTTAATTCTTTCCAATGTGCCAAGTAATTCTCTTTTTGTTTTCTCATGATTTGGTTGGGTCTAATTGTGTTGCTGTCCGGGGGCTCTTTTGGGTCTGTGTGTGTTTGTGAACAGAGCCCCAGGACCAGCTTGCTTAGGGGACTCTTCCCCAGGTTAATCTCTCTGTAGGTGATGGCTTTTTTATGAAAGGTTTGGAAATCGCTTCCTTTTAGGTGGTTATAGAATTTAACGTCTCTTTTCTACATTTTGATCATTAGCGGGTACCGGCCTAATTCTGCTCTGCATGCATTATTTGGTGTTTTACGTTATACACAGAGGATATTTTTTGCAGATTTATGCATGCAGAGTCTCAATTTGGTGTTTGTCCCATTTTGTGAATTCTTGGGTTCTATAAGTGATTCAAGTATTTTTAGCCAGATCCTGATTGGTATGTCGAATTTTATGTTCCGTTTGATGGCATAGAAGGCCCATCTTGCCCTGTCTCTCAGATCGTTCACGGCTTTGTGGAAGTTACCTGTGGCGCTGATGTTTAGGCCGAGGTAGGTATAGTTTTTCATGTGCTCTAGGGCAACGGTATCGAGATGGAATTTTTTGTATTTTCGGTCCTGGCAATTGGACGTTTTTTGGAACACCATTATTTTTGTCTTAATGAGATTTACTGTCAGGGCCCAGGTCTGACAGAATCTGTGCAGACGATCTAGGTGCTGCTGTAGGCCCTCCTTGGTTGGGGAAAGAAGCACCAGATCATCAGCAAACAGTAGACATTTGACTTCAGATTCTAGTAGAGTGAGGCCGGGTGCTGCAGACTGTTCTAGTGCCCTCGCCAATTCGTTGATATGTATTTTGAAGAAGGTGGGGCTTAAGTGCATCCCTTTCTTACCCCATGACCCTGTGGAAAGAAATGTGTGTGTTTTTTTGCAAATTTCTGCCGCACACTTGTTGTTTGTGTACATGGATTTCATAATATCGTATGTTTTTCCCCCAACACCACTTTCCATCAATTTGTATAGCAGACACTCATCCCAAATTGAGTCCAAAGCTTTTTTGAAATCAACTAAGCATGAGAAGACTTTGCCTTTGTTTTGTTTTGTCTGTTTGTCAATTAGGGTGTGCAGGGTGAATACGTGGTCTGTCATACAGTAATTTGGTAAAAAGCCAATTTGACATTTGCTCAGTACATTGTTTTCACTGAGGAAATGAACTAGTCTGCTGTTAATGATAATGCAGAGGATTTTCCCAAGGTTGCTGTTGACGCATATCACACGGTAGTTATTGGGGTCAAATTTGTCTCCACTTTTGTGGATTGGGGTGATCAGTCCTTGGTTCTATATATTGGGGAAGATGCCAGCGCTAAGGATGATGTTAAGTACAGCCAATTGGAATTTGTGGTAAGTATATTTTATAATTTCATTGAGGATACCATAAACATCACAGTTCTTTTTGGGTTGGAGGGATTGTATTTTGTCCTGTAGTTCATTCAATGTAATTGGAGAATCCATCTCTCTCTCTCATCTCTCTCTTTCCGTGTTTTATCGGCCTGTCTCATCTCTCTCTCTCTCTCTCGCTCTTCTCAGTGTTAAGTACCCTAGCTAGTTGTATTGTTGTGAAGAGGGAAACACATCTCTTCTCAGTGTTAAGTACCCTAGCTAGCTGTATTGTTGTGAAGAGGGAAACACATCTCTTCTCAGTGTTAAGTACCCTAGCTAGCTGTATTGTTGTGAAGAGGGAAACAAATCTCTTCTCCATGTTAAGTACCCTAGCTAGCTGTACCGTGGAGATTAAGATGTTTCTGTACACACTATAGAGATGAAGATGATGATGAAGACAACGATGAAGATGATTTTCTATAAATCCGTAGCTCCATGTCACACTGTTGACGAGCTTTCTTTCTTTTTATTTTTCTCCCTCTCTCTCTCTCTCTCTCTCTCTCTCTCTCTCTCTCTCTCTCTCTCTCTCTCTCTCTCTCTCTCTCTCACTCTCTCTCTCTCTCCCTCTACCAGACCCCCACTCTCTCCCTCTTTCAGACCCCCACTCTCTCCCTCTATCAGACCCCCACTCTCTCCCTCTATCAGACTCCCACTCTCTCCCTCCACCAGACCCCCACTCTCTCCCTCTATCAGACCCCCACACTCTCTCCCTCTACCATGCTCTCCCTTTCTCCCTCTCCTCTCTCTCCCTCCCTCCCTCCCTCCCTTCCTATATCCCTCCCTCTCTCCATCCCTCAGCCCCTTCCTTCCTCCCACAGAGGTAATTAATTTCTTGACATTATTTTGAAATACTGGATTGTCATGGCTTAGTGCCTCTTTCTGTAATACCCATGTCTGTCCATCTGTTTCCCTTTAAACCCCCTAAGGTCTAAGCCCTGGGGGGTGAAATATGTTTTATTGGATGAAACATTGAATTTGGCATTACTGCTATTAGCCAATAAAAACGCATTGAATAACAATGCAGGCATTGTTTGCAGAACACCAGATCCCCATTATAGTGACTGGAGAAATGACAAACTTTCATGTTCAATCTTCGTGGTCAATCTTCGTGTAAATACAAATTAATTTAGAAGACAATAATGTACTTACTTCTATTAAACATATGTCTCTCATTGAACCGATTATTTAAAAATTGCAAACAGAAAATACATTCCATACATTATATACAACTAGGTAGAGTGTTTTCTATACATTATATACAACTAGATAGAGTGTTTTCTATACATTATATACAACTAGATAGAGTGTTTTCTATACATTATATACAACTAGATAGAGTGTTTTCTATACATTATATACAACTAGGTAGAGTGTTTTCTATACATTATATACAACTAGATAGAGTGTTTTCTATACATTATATACAACTAGATAGAGTGTTTTCTATACATTATATACAACTAGGTAGAGTGTTTTCTATACATTATATACAACTAGATAGAGTGTTTTCTATACATTATATACAACTAGGTAGAGTCGTTTCCATATATTATATAAAACTAGGTAGATTGGTTTCCATACATTATATACAACTAGGTAGAGTGTTTTCCATATATTATATACAACTAGGTAGATTGAGCATAGAGCTATAAGAGATTGAGCAGATATTCAAATGTAGAGTTGGGTATACAAATCAAATCAAATCAAATGTCATTGGCCGCATACATATTTAACAGATGCTATTGGTAACATACACATATTTAGATGCTATTGGGAACATACACATATTTAGATGCTATTGCGGGTGTAGAGAAATGCTTGTGTTCCTAGCTCCAGCAGTGCAGTAATATCTAACAATACACAACAATACACAACAATACACAACAATACACAACAATACACAACAATACACAACAATACACAAAGATCTAAAAGTAAAAGAACGGAATTAAGAAATATATAAATATTAGGACGAGCAATGTCGGAGTCCGGAGTATAAATATATATATATGTGATGGGATGTATAGACATTATAGACATTATGGACAGCATGTGGATAGAATATATAGTATATCTGTAGAATTCATAGGATAGAATAGTATATGTACAGCAGTCGTTGAATAGGATGGACTTGACTAGAATACAGTATATACATATGAAAGGAGTAAAACAGTATGTACACATTATTAAAGTGACCAGTTTTTCCATGTTTATGTACATAGGGCAGCAGCCTCTAAGGTGCAGGGTTGAGTAACCGGGTGGTAGCCGGCTAGTGACAGTGATTAAGTTCAGTTCAGGGTACTGGGTGGAGGCCGGCTAGTGATGGCTATTTAACAGTCTGATGGCCTTGAGATAGAAACTGTTTTTCAGTCTTTCGGTCCCAGCTATGATGCACCTGTACTGACCTCGCCTTCTGAATGACAGCGGGGTGAACAGGCCGTTGCTCGGGTGGTAGTTGTCCTTGATTATCACTTTGGCCTTCCTGTGACATCTGGTGCTGTAGGTGTCCTGGAGGGCAGTGTGCCCCCGGTGATGCGTTGGGCAGACCACACCACCCTCTGGAGAGCCCTGTGGTTGTGGACGGTGCAGTTGCTGTACCAGGCGATGAAACAGCCCAACAAGATGCTCTCAATTGTGCATCTGTAAATGTTTGTGAAGGTCTTTTTTCATTTCAGATTGTCAGTGATGTGTACTCCGAGGAACTTGAAGCTTTTTACCTTCTCCACTGCGGTCCCGTCGATGTGGATAGGGGCGTGCTCCCTCTGCTGTCTCCTGAAGTCCACGATCAGCTCCTTCGTTTTGTTGACGTTGAGGGAGAGGTTATTTTCCTGGCATCACTCTGCCAGGGCCCTCACCACCTCCCTGTAGGCTGTCTCGTCATTGTTGGTAATCAGGCCTACTACTGTTGTGTCGTCTGCAAACTTGGTGATTGAGTTGGAGGCGTGCGTTGCCACACAGTCATGGGTGAACAGGGAGTACAGGAGGGGGCTGAGCACGCACACTTGTGGGGCCCCTGTGTTGAGGATTAGCGTAGTGGAGGTGTTGTTTCCTACCTTCACTACCTGGGGGGCGGCCCGTCAGGAAGTCCGTGACCCAGTTGCACAGGGTGGGGTTCAGACCCACGGCGCCAAGCTTAATGATGAACTTAGAGGGTACTATGGTGTTGAAGGCTGAGCTATAGTCAATGAACAGCATTCTTACATAGGTATTCCTCTTGTCCAGATGGGACAGGGCAGTGTGCAGTGCGATGGCGATTGCATCGTCTGTGGATCTATTGGGGCGGTAAGCAAATTGAAGTGGGTCTAGGGTGACAGGTAAGGTAGAGGTGATATGATCCTTATCTAGCCTCTCTAAACACTTCATGATGACAGAAGTGAGTGCTACGGTTGATATACAGTGGATGTACAAATGTACAGCATCAGTATGAATATATCTAAATGCAGAGAGATGGACAGAGTGGAATGCAGTTCAGAGATGGCTTTATGCGCTGTGCAGAATAGAGTGCATAGTCCTTTAGTCTCTATGGGCCAGATGGCCGGTTGGTGAGGGCCGCAGCCCGGGGCCAGATGGCCGGTTGGTGAGGGCCGCAGCCCGGGGCCAGATGGCCGGTTGGTGAGGGCCGCAGCCCGGGGGCCAGATGGCCGGTTGGTGAGGGCCGCAGCCCGGGGGCCAGATGGCTGGTTGGTGAGGGCCGCAGCCCGGGGCCAGATGGCCGGTTGGTGAGGGCCGCAGCCCGGGGGCCAGATGGCTGGTTGGTGAGGGCCGCAGCCCGGGGGCCAGATGGCCGGTTGGTGAGGGCCGCAGCCCGGGGGAAGAAACTTTTCAGGTTGGGGGAGGTTTTGGTCACGAGTGACCTCAATGTCCTGCCAGAGGTGAATTCCTGGAGTAGCTCAAACTGCGCATGTAATGTCTCCATGAGATGACATCTTTACCCAACTTCCTTTGTTTCAATGCACTATTGAGTCTTCTCATAGGAATGAATGGTGTCAAGTGATCGATGGCTTTGTCCATCCATATATACATTCATTGCTGTAAACAGTGTAGAATAAAAACGAATAAACACCTGAAACACTATTGGCAACACTGTCTATCCAATCAATCTATCCATTACCCTGACTCCAGACACAGAGTATTGATCTGTTGTCTCCAGACACAGAGTATTGATCTGTTGTCTCCAGACACAGAGTATTGATCTGTTGTCTCCAGACACAGAGTATTGATCTGTTGTCTCCAGACACAGAGTATTGATCTGTTGTCTCCAGACACAGAGTATTGATCTGTTGTCTCCAGACACAGAGTATTGATCTGTTGTCTCCAGACACAGAGTATTGATCTGTTGTCTCCAGACACAGAGTATTGATCTGTTGTCTCCAGACACAGAGTATTGATCTGTTGTCTCCAGACACAGAGTATTGATCTGTTGTCTCCAGACACAGAGTATTGATCTGTTGCCTCCAGACACAGACTATTGATCTGTTGTTGCCCCAGCTCCATAACCACCAAGCACTAATCACATTCATCTCAGGCCATCACACACTAATATGAGTGCTTTCAGATGTGAAATGTGAAAATGTGTTGGGACAACACACGCATGCACACACACACACACACACACACACACACACACACACACACACACACACACACACACACACACACACACACACACACACACACACACACACACACACACACACACACACACACACACACACACACACACACACAGTCACAGATTCAGCCGAGGCTGTCCCTCCTCCTTGCTCGGGCAGGCTTCGGCGTTCGTCGTTACCGGAGTACTAGCTGCTACCGATCCATGTATCTATGTTCGACTTGTTTTGTCTTAATTGGTCACACCTGTTTCCCATCATGTAGTTATGTCTTCCCTATTTAACCCTCTGTCTCACATTGTGTGTTGTGCGTGTTTGTTCATGTTTTGGTTGTCGTTAGTGTGCGGGTTTGTTCCCTCCCTGCGTGGAGGTTGTTGTTCATTATTTTACCTGCGAGTAAAGTACGCCTTCTGATTAGCTCTGTGTCCTGCGCCTGACTTCACCTACCGCATTACACTGACGCCTTGACACACACAGACACACACTCCCTCCTCCAGAGTGGCCTATTTGAACAGGGACCGGCCGGCCGGGCAGCAGTGGTGAGTGCTGATGAGGATGTGGGTCTGTTTACCCTGTGAGGCGAGACAGAAGCTGACATTATAGGATCAGCTTCATTAAATCTCTGCATGCCACTATCTAATGCTAATGCCGCTGGACAGAGAGGTGGAGGAAGGATGGAGGGAGGATGGAGGAAGGATGGAGGAAGGATGGAGGGAGGGAAAGGATGGACAGAGAGAGGAAGCTGGAGAGATGGGAGGGAGTGAAAGAGGATGTAGCCAGAGGGAGAGATGGGAGGGAGTGAAAGAGGATGTAGCCAGAGGGAGAGATGGGAGGGAGTGAAAGAGGATGTAGCCAGAGGGAGAGATGGGAGGAAGTGAAAGAGGATGTAGCCAGAGGGAGAGATGGGAGGGAGTGAAAGAGGATGTAGCCAGAGGGAGAGGTGGGAGGAAGTGAAAGAGGATGTAGCCAGAGGGAGAGATGGGAGGGAGTGAAAGAGGATGTAGCCAGAGGGAGAGATGGGAGGGAGTGAAAGAGGATGTAGCCAGAGGGAGAGATGGGAGGGAGTGAAAGAGAAGCCGTGGTTACACCTTACATTAACATGTGGTTGTTGTCATCAGATCAAGATGATCCGATCACTATCTGACTGAGATTTGTTGTGTCTACACATGGTTAAAAACAAAGATGTCTCTTCTCTGCCTACTTCATCCCTATGGTGACCAGATTCCCTGGTTCCTCCCTGTATGCAAATGAATCCAACCTGTCTTGGACCTCCCCTTTATGACACAAACTGTTTTCTAGTATCATCATCACAGCCTGCTTTTGTTATTCAACGATTTAAGACCCGATAACCTCGACCTCAGCTGTACAAAGACGTGTCCACAGCCATACAAAGAAATATTCAGAGAATCTCCCTAAAAAAAAGTCACCACACAAACGAGATGAGGATCTGGATGCGTGTGCAAAATAGAATTATTGCTCAGTATAAATGAAAATGACTCAGGCCCTAATGCACACAGTCAAAACAGAAACAGGTTAAGTTACAAAGTAGAATGCAACGGCTCAACGGATCTGGACAGGGTTGTTATTTACACGTTGTCACGACGATGTCACGATGACGTTGTCTTTATATTATTGTCATCTTGTATTCTGTTGCCTGCGATGTTTTCAAATATTAGATTTTGCGCTGGCATTGGACGTGGGAACGGGAAAACCCTTTTTCTTTCATTTGGGATGATATTACTTCATAAATACCTTTATTTCTACATACCCATTCTGTTCAGAGCTGGATGTGGCATCCGGTTTCTATTGAAGACCATGATCTTCATTCAACTGGACAGTGTGATTTTTTTCAGGGTGGGACAACCGTGTCTTTGGAGAATATAACACATTAGATCTGGTAAAAGATATGAACAAAAATACATGTGTATTTTTTATTTTTTTTCATCTTTGAAATGCAAAACGAAGGCCACAATATAATATTGCAGTTTAGGCGCAATTTAGATTTTGGTCACTAGATGGCAGCAGTGTGTGCAAAGTTTCAGATTGATCCAGTGAAGCATACTGGACTATTTTGTATCAAGTCTGCCCAAATGTGCCGAATTGGTCAATTGATACATTTTCAAGTACATAACTATAGAGTACATACAAAAAATGATATGGTAATAGAAAATGTAAGTTTACACACTCCCAGGAATGTCATACATGATGGATCATTAGCTTATGCACTAACTTTCACACATCTAGATGGCCGGGCGGGGTGGGTGTGGAGCCAGAGACAGCAGGGGTTCAAACTGTAGAACCCAGTTCTTACATTTGAATATAAAAATGGATTTATCAAACAAAACTATGCTACATTTTATCTCTGGGACCCTTAGGATGACAAATCAGAGCAAGATTACTGAATGTAAGTACATTATTTACCTTCAGAGTTGAATGTATCAAACCAGTTGCCATGATAAATTTTTGTTGTTGTTGTGCACTCAAACAATAGTATTGTATTTCTTCACTGTAACAATCATTTAAGCTTTCTGCCCGTATAAGACATGTCTATGTCCTGGAAAGTTTGCTGTTACTTACAACAGTCATGCTAATCACATTAGCCTACGTTAGCTCAAACGTCCCGTATATGGGACACCGATCTAATGAATAAGAATACATGGACAGGGGGGGACCTGATCCTGGATCAGCACTCCTACTCTGACGCTTTACGAATACAGGCCCTGGACATCTCTGGCTCAACAGCTACACTATATATACAGCGGTATGTGGACACCCCTTCAAATGAGTGGATTCGGCTAATTCAGCCACACCCGTTGCTGACAGGTGTATACAATCGAGCACACAGCCATGCAATCTCTATAGACAAACATTGGCAGAAGAATGGCCTTACTGAAGAGCTCAGTGACTTTCAACGTGGCACCGACATAGGATGCCACCTTTCCAACAAGTCAGTTTGTCAAATTTCTGCCCTGCTAGAGCTGCCCCGGTCAACTGTAAATGCTGTTATTGTGAAGTGGAAACGTCTAGGAGCAATAACGGCTCAGCCGCAAAGTGGTAGGCCACACAAGCTCACAGAATGGGACCACCGAGTGCTGATTTAAAAATCGTCTGTCCTCGGTTGCAACACCTACTACCGAGTTCCAAACTACCTCTGGAAGCAACGTCAGCACACGAACTGTTCGTTGGGAGCTTCATGAAATGGGTTTCCATGGCCGAGCGGCCGCACACAAGCCTAAGATCACCATGCGCAATGCCAAGCGTCGGCTGGAGGGGTGTAAAGCTCGCCGCCATTGGACTCTGGAGCAGTCGAAACACGTTCTCTGGAGTGATGAATCACGCTTCACCATCTGGCAGTCCAACGGATGAATCTGGGTTTGGCGGATACCAGGAAAACACTACCTGTCCCAATGCCAGAGTGCCAACTGTAAAGTTTGGTGGAGGAGGAATAATGGTCTGGGGCTGTTTTTCATGGTTTGGGTTAGGCCCCTTAGTTCCAGTGAAGGGAAATCTTAATGCTACAGCATACAATGACATTCTAGACAATTTTATGCTTACAACTTTGTGGCAACAGTTTGGGGAAGGCCCTTTCCTGTTTCAGCATGACAATGCCCCTGTGCACAAAGCAAGGTCCATACAGAAATGGTTGTCGAGATTGGTGTGGAAGAACTTGACTGGCCTGCGGAGAGCCCTGACCTCAACCCCATCGAACACCTTTGGGATGAATTGGAACAACGACTGCGAGCCAGAACTAATCACCCAACATCAGTACCCGACCTCACTAATGCTCTTGAGGCTGAATGGAAGCAAGTCCCCGCGGCGATGTTCCAACATTTAGTGGAAAGCTTTCCCAGAAGAGTGGAGGCTGTTATAGCAGCAAAGGGGGGACCGACTCCATATAACGATGACGATGACGTTGTAAAACATTTTATTTTGGTATCACATCAGTTTTTTTTTTTAGGACTCATCTGGAAAATAAAACCGATAAACCGATTTATGCATGTTTTGATTTCAACAAGAAAAACTTTATTGTGTGAAATCACATTATAAACTTTATAAATATATTACAACTCCTGCAGATTATGTATGTAATTTACAAAGAAATCATATTGTGACAACAGAAAGCGTTGTTGTCCGTATATCGTTTTGGGCAATTTAAACCTTATTTGTTGGATTGCTATGTTAAAATAGAAAAATGAATTAGAATAGTCAGAGGGGAATTATGCATGACATTGGAAACAGTTTTGGTCCATTGCTCTTTATAATACAGTGTTAGACTTCACTCCACCCGATTCTGGAATATTCTAATTTCCATCCAGTCTTTGTCACTTTTTAAATATAATTTTAGCAATTCATCACATTTCAGCTTTTAGAGGGAGATGAGTTTCTCTATAATTAAAAGCTATGAGGGTTTTTGCAGTGTAGAAAATCGATGGAGCCATTCTCTGGCTTGAAGAAATATAATACACTGACATTACCATAATGGAAACTGTATCCCATAGAATAAATTAGAGATCAAACTTTTAGAGCAAATTCACTTTTATTTTACTGAATGTATATATTTTTATTACATTTTTATTTTATTCTCAACAGCTAGAATCATATAAAGCATTAGAACCCCGGTGAAAGGATTCCCACATGATAGCCATTGCCAGTCAAACAATCCCTTCCAAGTTAGCACAGTGCATCTTCACCAATCGCTCAAACTTTGTTAAAACCAGCTTTATAAACGGTAGACCAAAAATGTCAATGGCCAACCAATCATGCACCTTCATTCTTATGAATACTGTTAACTCGACACTGATTCATTTTTTAATGGAAAATATATTATGGCTTTAGATTGTGGCTTACATAGCACGTGCTTTGCAGAGGAGGTGGACATCTGGCTACATGGCGCAAATCCTTTCAGGGGGCCCTGAACAATAAAATAAGCAGAGACAAACGTTAGCAGAAGACAACAGTACATAGGCAGACAGAATACATCGTTTTAGCACGACAAGCTGAGAAAACGTAAAGTTCAGATTACATCATATCATAACATCAGGCATGTGCTCGTGACAGATGAAAAAAGTCACATCACCGGTTTGGACTAACGTTGAAGCCCATGCGTAACACAGAAATCGAGAACTGTTTTATAGGTTCCCCAATAGTTTACCTGGCAAACTACTTTCATGTTTTTTGTCCATTTCATCAACCAGAAGCATTGCTTCTAAACAGAAAGAAACTTACTGACAGCTATGGCGTTTGTGTTCTATGTACTGTATTTACTGTAGGTGTTATTACTCTTGAAGTGAGATTCTTACGAATCTTTTTAATAATTTCTTTTTCTTTTTTTCTTTTTCTGTTAGTCCATTACATTGATATTATACTGTCTACTGTAAATGCTGTGTAACATGTCGACTTATTCAATATTACTCTGTTGTGAACTAGTTCTTTAAAAAAAGTATATGTCATTCTCCTTTAACATGCATTACTCTGGCTAAAACAGGACTTGTTTTGATTGGTTGGGCCTGGAAGGGTGTGGCCATGACACGAGACAACCCCAGTCGTGCCCTTTTCTCCGGTGGTTAGTGCACACCACCACCCGAAGGTTTCCTGGAAAACTACAAGCCGCTGACAAAATAAAGAAGAGGAACACGTTGCCTTTTCTGAAAGGGCTACAGAGTGAGAACAGCTTTGTTTCAGCCTTTCATTATTTTGTTTATTATCCTAGCAAAGTTTCGTGTAGTTATTGATACTTTTTTATTCAAAATAAGATCTCAATATTATACATAATTCTCTCTTTTGTTTTTGACTATGTACAGAAGTGCAAAAAAGTCAACCTTCGTCACCTAGGTTTCCCCTCGTTTGTTAGCGGGTTAAGTAAAGAGATCAGACACCTGACCTCAACTACAACGCCCCCTAAGAGTGATCAAATATGCAACTAGGTTTTCAACATGGCCTGACTTCCAGGGAGATTTAAAACATTCAAAACAATAGTTTCTATTTGAAATGAATACAGTAGAAAATTACTTGTTTTATCTACACATCTAAGAACGAGATTTCTTTATAATATTTTCCCCTTTATAAGAGTGACTAGCTACAACCCAGACGATCATTAAAATATTACTCCATGGTCGGTGAGGGTTGTCACAGCAGACCTCATTGTTCTAGTATTTCTTCAATGTCAGATACCCATATAAAATATATTTGTTCAAAGAACTCAAACAGACAAGAAATTAACAAAATTCTTACAGTTCACAGAAAATAACACTACAGTAAATATTCAAATCAGTGTTACATTACATTTCAGAAAACTAAATATGGTATGAAGAACACAAAAACACACACATTACCTAATATTCAGCATCCTAAAAAAGTTACTGGTAAAAATCTAGTAAACCAAAACACCTTTAACTAAATATCCAAAATGTAATCCGTGAATTAAACAAAATGAAATAACACATTCATCTTCTTCCACGACTTAACTCAACAACAAATAAATGTTTTCAGTGAAAGAAAGACATAAGCAACAATCATATACAGCAAGAAAGCTCTGTGTGGTGACACAATAGCATGGGTTAGGCAAGAGGACGATTTGAAATGGCATGTATCAGTTGTTCCCGACCCCGTGGTGTTTTCTAAGGCTTTGGATGAGTAATACAATCAGGTCAAACTTTTCCCAACTCTTTCATACCATCATGCCATCAATCAATATGCTCCAAGAAACACCCACGATGCAATGCAGAAGCAGTTTTTAGAAAACTACTCTGCACTCCCCCACTCGTCAATACATAACTTTATCTTTGATTTTGTCTCCACTAGCCCTCCCCGTCATTTAAAAGAAACACAAGATAAACAAACCTTTGGCTGTATCTATCCAAAAATATACCTACTATCACACATTTAATTGTTTTCACAAGTTCTCTTATATGTCATAGACTATATGCACTGTACTTAATATAAAACAAAAACAAAACAATGAATAAATTGTAATAAAATACGAACAATACCATTTTAAAACTGACATGGCAACTCAACCGTAAGCCACCCTGAAACTCTTTGAAACTTCTCACTCCTCTCGGCGATTTGGTTTATCATGCAACTTTCAACTGTGCTTCATTCTATCATTCCTTTTTTAGAGTCTCCACCACGAGTGAGACCGGGTCCTTACAGAACCAACTAGAGTCTATAGACTATACCCAGAGACAGAGAGGACCGGGTCCTTACAGAACCAACTAGAGTCTATAGACTATACCCAGAGACAGAGAGGACCGGGTCCTTACAGAACCAACTAGAGTCTATAGACTATACCCAGAGACAGAGAGGACCGGGTCCTTACAGAACCAACTAGAGTCTATAGACTATACCCAGAGACAGAGAGGACCGGGTCCTTACAGAACCAACTAGTCTATAGACTATACCCAGAGACAGAGAGGACCGGGTCCTTACAGAACCAACTAGAGTCTATAGACTATACCCAGACACAGAGAGGACCGGGTCCTTACAGAACCAACTAGTCTATAGACTATACCCAGAGACAGAGAAGACCGGGTCCTTACAGAACCAACTAGAGTCTATAGACTATACCCAGAGACAGAGAGGACCGGGTCCTTACAGAACCAACTAGAGTCTATAGACTATACCCAGAGACAGAGAGGACCGGGTCCTTACAGAACCAACTAGAGTCTATAGACTATACCCAGAGACAGAGAGGACCGGGTCCTTACAGAACCAACTAGAGTCTATAGACTATACCCAGAGACAGAGAGGACCGGGTCCTTACAGAACCAACTAGAGTCTATAGACTATACCCAGAGACAGAGAGGACCGGGTCCTTACAGAACCAACTAGTCTATAGACTATACCCAGAGACAGAGAGGACCGGGTCCTTACAGAACCAACTAGAGTCTATAGACTATACCCAGAGACAGAGAGGACCGGGTCCTTACAGAACCAACTAGAGTCTATAGACTATACCCAGAGACAGAGAGGACCGGGTCCTTACAGAACCAACTAGAGTCTATAGACTATACCCAGAGACAGAGAGGACCGGGTCCTTACAGAACCAACTAGAGTCTATAGACTATACCCAGAGACAGAGAGGACCGGGTCCTTACAGAACCAACTAGTCTATAGACTATACCCAGAGACAGAGAGGACCGGGTCCTTACAGAACCAACTAGAGTCTATAGACTATACCCAGAGACAGAGAGGACCGGGTCCTTACAGAACCAACTAGAGTCTATAGACTATACCCAGAGACAGAGAGGACCGGGTCCTTACAGAACCAACTAGAGTCTATAGACTATACCCAGAGACAGAGAGGACCGGGTCCTAACAGAACCAACTAGAGTCTATAGACTATACCCAGAGACAGAGAGGACCGGGTCCTTACAGAACCAACTAGAGTCTATAGACTATACCCAGAGACAGAGAGGACCGGGTCCTTACAGAACCAACTAGTCTATAGAGTATACCCAGAGACAGAGAGGACCGGGTCCTTACAGAACCAACTAGTCTATAGACTATACCCAGAGACAGAGAGGACCGGGTCCTTACAGAACCAACTAGTCTATAGACTATACCCAGAGACAGAGAGCACCAGGTCCTAACAGAACCAAGACTCCTTCTCTGTCTGACTCACACCATGGAATACACTCAAGGCAAGTCAAAAGAAGACCAACAGAAGACCAGAGGTAAATCAGACAACCTAAGGTAGGTAATGCGTACCCAAGAGGCGAAGACCATGAATGGGTAATCTGTTAATGACTACAAACTTTAGGCAAACGTTCAAGGACACTAGAGACACTAGAGACTTTGAATACTTTGTTTTTTAAGCGGGAATGTAAATACATAGAGTCTATGGTACTTTACGTGTAGCTTGCAGCAGATCTAGTAAAGCTGGGATGTGATTTAAAAAACACAAAGGTGTAATAAACTCAAAAAATTCAGCTGTCATTTTGGCACCAAGCCCGCTAACCCATTTCAACCAAGTTTGCCTTGTAAGAACCAAGTCATCTACAAACAAGACATGCACAATTCATTCAGTCTAATATGGCAATTAGTTACTATTCCTGTTAATTCCCCAATTTTTTACATTTTAGACATTTTAGCAGACGCTCTTATCCAGAGCGACTTACAGTTAGTGAGTGCATATATATATATTTTTTCATACTAACAGAACCAACGCCCCCCTCTCATTTAAAATACAACGTGTAAAACTTTGTTTTGTGTAAACCATGAAAAAAAATGATATCAATTAAGGAAAAAAAAAAACCGGGAAACAACACATAAGAGAGTCTTGGTCTGCTGACATACCAAACTAGTGGGCGTGACTATCTCCTCACGTTGACATTCAAAGTGCGTCCGGTGTGTTAATGGATGACGTCTCCACAGACTTAAAGGCTGGCCGTAATGTTCTGTAGATGGCATAGTTCCTCTCCGTAGGAAGGCCCACCAGTGCTGTTGTCTGTATTGGTGTTGTGTAGAATGGACCTCCTAGAGGATCATGCATGTCAGTACCACTACAGTTTACAGGTCAGTTGGAGTCTTCTGGTGTTCTGGATGTTACAGGCTTAGAAATATATCTCCTGTAAAGATTATATTTCCATGGTTACAGGCATGAAGGGTTAACTGCGGAACACCAGCACACTCCAGTTTCATCTGCAGGAGAAAACAATAGAACAGAGGAGAATAGAAAATAATGATTTACAGAAGAATCGAAGAACACTTTAAGAGATTGCATGGCCAATACTGTACATCTGCATGAAAATGAGTCTTACTGTTCTGCTTGAGATGTCTACATCTGGGTCACATACTTGTGACAAGTAAGATGATCTGCAGATATTATTGGAATCTGGGGAAGAACATGAGAGAAGACATAAAAAAAAGAACCTTACTGTAAGTTTAGCTTTTACAACACAACACAACAAAACACTACACTCTCAACTCTCAACGCTTCATTTTCATTTTTCTTACGTCACTTACAGACGGTGCCAAATACACTATGAATCGTATTTTAAATGAACGGCAAACAATATCCATTACAAATAAAACAACACTGACCACTGAGGAGGAAACGATGCCGTCATTTTCCTGAATGTTCGTCAGTGTCTTTAAAAGCCTCAGGGGAATAGTTAGAGGTGTAATCAGTCACCGTGCATCCATCCTCCTCTTCTGATGACCATTCATAACAATTCAATGAGTGGCCATAAGTACCAACATGATGGAGGACACAGCCTAAAGAACAGTACTCTCAAAACACCACCCGGAAGTGACATACTTCCATCACAGGAAGTGGACAGAGGGAGGGGAAGCAGAAGAGGAGCAAACCTGATTGGCTGTTGCGGTTGCAAAGGGAACACTTGTGGCAGAGGAGGTGGCTGCAGACGCAGCGGCGGGCGCAGCACCGTGCATCATGGGTACTTTGGGGAGAGAAAGATCAGACATTCAAATGAACTGTAGCAGGCAGATGTGTTGTTGTATTATAAAGGTTACTGGTTAACTCTCCACTTCTAACCACTTCTAAACCTTAAATACTAGTTTGTTGATGTTGACCATTAGTAAATCATTTGTTTGTGTATTTCTTACTATCTATTACTAATGCCATTTCTAACAGATTCTAAGCTGACCTTTAAATAAGCTGTTAGCTAACAGGGTAACTGAGGTTTGGGAAGAGGGTCAGGATAATGAGTGGGTCAGAATGGGTTATTACAGCAACAAGCTATGTGGCACATCATATGACGGACAAATATTAGCAACGTGACAACATGCGTTCGTACTGCATAGCAGGTGACATTCCATAGGGGGTGACACACTGGGAAACGGGTGAAACAACTAGCCTACAGTAAAACAACATTTCACTACTCATAACATTCTCAAAATGTGCTTCAGAATTACTCATATACTTAATTAATATTTCCATAACTATACACATCTCATAACTGAACCACCATCACCACCACCACCACCACCACCACCACCAATAAGATAATAATACTACAACTAACCCTGTCTGCAACCCACAGTCCGTCCCAGTCCAGTCCAGTCCCACTCTGTCAGGGTATGAAATAGAAGATGAAAAGCTCTGTATTTTTTTCTCCAGCTGTGAATCTAAATGTCAATTATGTGTCATATTCTATTACAAATCATTTCCCTTACAAAATTCTCCTAAATTACATTTTTAAGCACAAATAATGCAACAAAATCAATTGTTTAACTATGGAATCCCTGCTATATATTTAATTGACAGCAGTTAACTCAGTGATACAACACTCTGTACCGCATCTCAATTGTTCACTTCCTATCCATCTATTTTTCGTCATCAGGCACCACCTTGCCAAGTGACAACTAAATCATTCGTATGTATTGCTTTCATTGCGGACACTAGATGGGGAAGGTATTTTCATTTAAATATTTGTATTAATGTGTTTATATTTGTTCATGTTCTTATTATCTTGTGCAGGATTGTGGCACATGTATTTGTAGGTGTAGATAGAACCATCTATCTATCTATCTATCTATCTATCTATCTATCTATCTATCTATCTATCTATCTATCTATCTATCTATCTATCTATCTATCTATCTATCTATCTATCTATCTATCTATCTATCTATCTATCTATCTATCTATCTATCTATCTATCTATCTATCTATCTATCTATCTATCTATCTATCTATCTATCTATCTATCTATCTATCTATCTATCTATCTATCAAGGGAAGGAGACGAGGAGATTAAGTTACTTTGGACTATTGAGATGCCTCCTTGGCCTCAAGAGTGGAAAATGGCCGCCCTGATGGCTTGAGATGGAGTGTGAGGGACTGAAAAGGCTTAAAGGTAATCAGAAAGGAAAGCTTGCACCTACCAACACTTGTTGCAGGTGTCATGCACAATATTGAGCCTGCCCATCATGCATTGCAACAGGAAGTGGATTGGAAAGGGAGACGGGGAGAAGAAATCAACACAAAAAGACAGTGTCATTAGAAGGACACAGTGTTGTTATGGGTACAGAAGGATACAGTACTTTCACCTTTTACTGCAGTAGGCTAAATCGGGGTCACACAGAGTCTTAAACAAATCTACTTTGAACTAAAAGTATATAACACACACACATGGTTATGGGCTTAAAAAAAATAAGTCTCCTGTACCATGTCCGATATCGAGTTGAAATGTATTACATTTTGAGTTTGCATCCCAATATTACACTTTATATATACAGAAGACTGAAATATAACAAAACCGTTTGACATAGAAACACCGGATATCCGGCGTTATTAAAACCAAAAAGTGTATTAATTATGAAATTATGAAAAATATGAATAACATTCCACCGATGAGGCCACTAGGTCATTTGACTGCGGGAAAGGGCTACAAAGCATTACACAGGCGATACAGTGCATTCGGAAAGTATTCAGACCCCTTTACTTTTTACCACATTTTGTTACATTACAGCCTTATTCTGAAATGGATTAAATCGTTTTTGTCCCTCATCATGCTACACACAATACCTCATAATGACAAAGCAAAAACAGGTTTTTTAAAAACGGACATATCACATTTACATAAGTATTCAGACCCTTTACTCTGTACTTTGTTGAAGCACCTTTGGAAGCGATTACAGCCTTGTTTCTTCTTGGGTATGACGCTACAAGCTTGGCACACCTGTATTTGGGGAGTTTCTCCCATTCTTCTCTGCAGATCCTCTCAAGCTCTGTCAGGTGTATCGCTGCACAGTTATTTTCAGGTCTCTCCAGAGATGTTTGATCGGGTTCAAGTCCGGGCTCTGGCTGGGCCAATCAAGGACATTCAGAGACTTGTCCCAAAGCCACTCCTGCGTTGTCTTGGCTGTGTGCTTAGGGTCGTTGTCCTGTTGGAAGGTGAACCTTCGCCCCAGTCTGAGATCCGTAGAGCTCTGGAGCAGGTTTTCATCAAGGATCTCTTTGTACTTTACTGCGTTCCTCTTTCCCTCGATCCTGACTAGTCTCCCAGTCCCTGCCGCTGAAAAACATCCCCACAGCATGATGCTGCCACCACCATGCTTCACCAGGTTTCCTCCAGACGTGACGCTTGGCATTCAGGCCAAAGAGTTCAATATTGGTTTCATCAGACCAGAGAATCTTGTTTCTCATGGTCTGAGAGTCTTTAGGTGCCTTTTGGCAAACTCCAAACGGGCTGTCATGTTCCTTTTACTGAGGAGTGGCTTCCGTCTGGCCACTCTACACTAAAGGCCTGATTGGTGGAGTCCTGTAGAGATGGTTGTCCTTCTGGAACGTTCTCCACAGAGGAACTCTGGAGATCTGTCAGAGTGACCCTTCTCCCCCGATTGCTCAGTTTGTCCGGGCGGCCAGCTCTAGGAAGAGTCTTGGTGGTTCCAAACTTCTTCCATTTAAGAATGATGGAGGCCACTGTGTTCTTGGGGAACTTCAATGCTGTAGACATGTTTTGGTACCCTTCCCCAGATCTGTGCCTCTACACAGTCCTGTCTCGGACCTCCACGGACAATTCCTTCGACCTCACGGCTTGGTTTTTGCTCTGACATGCACTGTCAACTGTGGGACCTTATATAGACAGGTGTGTGCCTTTCCAAATCATGTCCAATCAATTGAATTTACCACAGGTGGACTCCAATCAAGTTGTAGAAACATCTCAAGGATGATCAATGGAAAAAGGATGCACCTGAGCTCAATTTCTAGTCTCATAGCAAATGGTCTGAATAGTTATTTACATTTCTAAAAACCTGTTTTTGCTCTGCCATTATGGAGTAGTGTGCGTAGATTGATGAGGACATTATTTTATTTAATCCATTTTAGAATATGGCTGTAACGTAACTAAATCTGGAAAAGGCAAGGGGTCCGAATGCAGTGACTGCAGTGAATAAAGACAGATTTAAGTTGCATCTCCAGTGCCTTGCAAAAGTATTCAGCCCCCTTGGCGTTTTTCCTATTTTGTTGCATTACAACCTGTAATTTAAATGGATTTTTATTTGGATTTCATGTAATGGACATACACAAATAGTCCAAATTGTTGAAGTGAAATGAAAAAAATTACTTGTTTCAGAAAATTCTACAAAATAGATAACGGAAAAGTGGTGCATGCATATGTATTCACCCCCTTTGCTATGAAGCCCCTAAATAAGATCTGGTGCAACCAATTACCTTCAGAAGTCACATAATTAATTAAATAAAGTCCACCTGTGTGCAATCTAAGTGTCACATGATCTCAGTATATATACACCTGTTCTGAAAGGCCCCAGAGTCTGCAACACCAATAAGCAAGGGGCAACACCAAGCAAGCGGCACCATGAAGACCAAGGAGCTCTCCAAACAGGTCAGGGACAAAGTTGTGGAGAAGTACAGATCTGGGTTGGATTATAAAAAAATATCCGAAACTTTGAACATCCCACAGAGCACCATTCAATCCATTATCAAAAGATGGAAAGAATATGGCACCACAACAAATCTGCCAAGAGAGGGCCGCCCACCAAAACTCACGGACCAGGCAAGGAGGGCATTAATCAGAGAGGCAACAAAGAGACCAAAGATAACCCCGAAGGAGCTGCAAAGCTCCACAGCGGAGACTGGAGTATCTGTCCATAGGACCACTTTAAGCCGTACACTCCAAAGAGCTGGGCTTTACGGAAGAGTGGCCAGAAAAAAAGCCATTGCTTAAAGACAAAAATAAGCAAACACGTTTGGTGTTTGCCAAAAGGCATGTGGTAGACTCCCCAAACATATGGAAGAAGGTACTCTGGTCAGATGAGACAAAAATTGAGCTTTTTGGCCATCAAGGAAAAAGCTATGTCTGACGCAAACCCAACACCTCTCATCACCCCGAGAACACCATCCCCACAGTGAAGCATGGTGGTGGCAGCATCATGCTGTGGGGATGTTTTTCATCGACAGGGACTGGGAAACTGGTCAGAATTGAAGGAATGATAAATATAGGGAAATTCTTGAGGGAAACCTGTTTCAGTCTTCCAGAGATTTGAGAATGGGATGGAGGTTCACCTTCCAGGAGGACAATGACCCTAAGCATACTGCTAAAGCAACACTTGAATGGTTTAAGAGGAAACATTTCAGTGTTTTGGAATGGCCTAGTCAAAGCCCAGACCTCAATCCAATTGAGAATCTGTGGTATGACTTAAAGATTGCTGTACACCAGCAGAACCCATCCAACTTGAAGGAGCTGGAGTAGTTTAGCCTTGAAGAACGGGCAGAAATCCCAGTGGCTAGATGTGCCAAGCTTATAGAGACATACCCCAAGAGACTTGCAGCTGTAATTGCTGCAAAAGGTGGCTTTACAAAGTATTGACTTGGGGGGGTGAATAGTTATGCACGCTCAAGTTCTCTGTTTTTTTTGTCTTATTTCTTGTTTGTTTCACAATAAAAAATATTTTGCATCTTCAAAGTTGTAGGCATGTTTTGTAAATCAAATGATACAAATCCCCCAAAAATCAATTTTAATTCCAGGTTATAAGGCAACAAAATAGAAAAAATGCCAAGGGGGGTGAATACTTTCGCAAGCCACTGCTGTACCATTAATCATTCATTAATGATAATCATAACTGTTAATGTGGGTCACTCATTACAGATAGAATCGTGGTCGGTACTAAATGCACACAAACATACAGAGAGCTAAAGTGTAAAGAACACAGAGATGTTATGTGTGTTGATGTGTTCATCAGTAGCTAAAAGTAGGTTTAGCACCAGTCGTCCAGAGCAAAATATACGTCTAAAACGGAAAAAGCTTAATGACCAGTCTCATCAGCCAATAACTTTCCAAGATCAATTATGTGCCAGGGTAAATAGGAAACTGGCTATCTTGCAATTCTAGTAATCTAAAGGTTGTTGGCCCAGAGTGGTTATGGACGAGCTGCCTCTAGTTCTCTCAGTGTGGACTTGGATTTCTGTGGTTTGACAGCAGGGATTGAATGGGAACAGAAATCGTATTGGTTCTTTCTAAAACACCAGCCCACTTTTTAACTTGAGGCTCCCATTGTTAGCCAAATAAAGATCATTCTAGGTTAAAAATAGACCAGCCCATCTGGCATTTGCTAGAACTGTCCGATAGCCAGCCAGTCCATCTCTGTCTGACTGTCCAATAATGGGTGAGGAGGTGTAGACTAACACTCACTGGACCCTCACTGGTGTTTGTGGGTCGGACCAGGGTGGTGCCAGTGTTCTCAGACTGGTGTGTTTGTGTTCATGTTTCAACTTGTCGTTGCATTCAGAGGGATACTGCAACATGAATGAATGTCGAATCAGAACTATGTGTGCTGTGCAGGACCAAAGCCAGAGGTTTTATGGGTAAGGAGCCCGAAGCCAGAGGTTTTATGGGTAAGGTGCCTGAAGCCAGAGGTTTTATGGGTAAGGAGGCTTCAGCCAGAGGTTTTATGGGTAAGGTGCCTGAAACCAGAGGTGTTATGGGTAAGGAGCCCGAAGCCAGAGGTTTTATGGGTAAGGAGCCCGAAGCCAGAGGTTTTATGGGTAAGGTGCCTGAAGCCAGAGGTTTTATGGGTAAGGTGCCTGAAACCAGAGGTGTTATGGGTAAGGAGCCTGAAACCAGAGGTGTTATGGGTAAGGAGCCTGAAACCATAGGTGTTATGGGTAAGGAGCCAGAAGCCAGAGGTTTTATGGGTAAGGAGCCTGAAGCCAGAGGTTTTATGGGTAAGGAGCCTGAAGCCAGAGGTTTTATGGGTAAGGAGCCTGAAGCCAGAGGTGTTATGGGTAAGGTGCCTGAAGCCAGAGGATTTATGGGTAAGGAGCCTGAAGCCAGAGGTGTTATGGGTAAGGAGCCTGAAACCAGAGGTGTTATGGGTAAGGAGCCTGAAACCAGAGGTTTTATGGGTAAGGAGCCTGAAGCCAGAGGTGTTATGGGTAAGGAGCCTGAAACCAGAGGTGTTATGGGTAAGGAGCCTGAAACCAGAGGTGTTATGGGTAAGGAGCCTGAAATCAGAGGTTTTATGGGTAAGGTTTGAGGTTTGTGAATGGAGGTCAGCAGCATCAGATTTGACTTCAGGGGTCGTGTTGAGTTGAGAGTTGAGAGGTGAAAGGTGAGGGGTCAAGGCCTACCTGACGGGATGAACTGCTGCTGAAACTGCATGTTGGCCAGGGCCTGCTGGTACTGTTGGTACTGGAACATGCCAGCGGCGTTGAACATGGCGGTGGCACCGTTGGCTTTCTCAAGTATGGGTCTCTTTGGTAATGGAGGTAAAACAGGTGGGAGCCCCTGATAGAGGGACCCAATGGAGGGGAAAACAGAAAACGATGTGGTGGTGGTGGAGGTGGTGGTGGTGGAGGTGGTGGTGGTGGAGGTGGAGGTGGTGGTGGAGGTGGTGGTGGAGGTGGTGGTGGTGGAGGTGGTGGTGGTGGTGGTGGTGGTGGAGGTGGTGGTGGTGGTGGTGGTGGAGGTGGTGGTGGTGGAGGTGGTGGTGGTGGAGGTGGTGGTGGTGGTGGTGGAGTTGGTGGTGGTGGTGGTGGAGGTGGAGGTGTTGGTGGTGGTGGTGGAGGTGGAGGTGGTGGTGGTGGTGGTGGAGGTGGTAGAATCAAAGACAGAGAGAAGAAATATTTTCATTAGAAGATAAAGGCATCTCTATGTAGCAATACTTTTGATTTAAAAAATAAGCAAGTCTTTCTATAGCAAGACAGTGGTCTATGCTACTCTAGTTCTATAGCAAGACAGTGGTCTATGCTACACTAGTCATATAGCAAGACAGTGGTCTATGCTACACTAGTCCTTCTAAAGAAAGACAGTGGTGCTGGTCTGTGAATTGTGACAACTAGTGATGACAATAAAACTAGTTACCAACACACAGACAATATACACAGAAATAATGTAGTACTGTAAAATATAAATAATGCAAAAGTAAACCAGCTTTTGTAACACATAATTGATAACATATTAGGAGCTCTGCAAAATAATGCTAATAATAATTGTCCTAGTATTAAGGAGTCAACATAAATGATGTTAACAGAGAAAAGCTGCACTGCTAGCTCCATGATTAACAGGAAAAGCCTTGTTGCTAGCTCCATGATTAACAGTAGAAGCCTTGTTGCTAGCTCCATGATTAACAGTAGAAGCCTTGTTGCTAGCTCCATGATTAACAGTAGAAGCCTTGTTGCTAGCTCCATGATTAACAGGAAAAGCCTTGTTGCTAGCTCCATGATTAACAGTAGAAGCCTTGTTGCTAGCTCCATGATTAACAGTAGAAGCCTTGTTGCTAGCTCCATGATTAACAGTAGAAGCCTTGTTGCTAGCTCCATGATTAACAGTAGAAGCCTTGTTGCTAGCTCCATGATTAACAGTAGAAGCCTTGTTGCTAGCTCCATGATTAACAGGAAAAGCCTTGTTGCTAGCTCCATGATTAACAGTAGAAGCCTTGTTGCTAGCTCCATGATTAACAGTAGAAGCCTTGTTGCTAGCTCCATGATTAACAGGAAAAGCCTTGTTGCTAGCTCCATGATTAACAGGGAAAGCCTTGTTGCTAGCTCCATGATTAACAGTAGAAGCCTTGTTGCTAGCTCCATGATTAACAGTAGAAGCCTTGTTGCTAGCTCCATGATTAACAGTAGAAGCCTTGTTGCTAGCTCCATGATTAACAGTAGAAGCCTTGTTGCTAGCTCCATGATTAACAGTAGAAGCCTTGTTGCTAGCTCCATGATTAACAGTAGAAGCCTTGTTGCTAGCTCCATGATTAACAGGAAAAGCCTTGTTGCTAGCTCCATGATTAACAGTAGAAGCCTTGTTGCTAGCTCCATGATTAACAGTAGAAGCCTTGTTGCTAGCTCCATGATTAACAGTAGAAGCCTTGTTGCTAGCTCCATGATTAACAGTAGAAGCCTTGTTGCTAGCTCCATGATTAACAGTAGAAGCCTTGTTGCTAGCTCCATGATTAACAGTAGAAGCCTTGTTGCTAGCTCCATGATTAACAGGAAAAGCCTTGTTGCTAGCTCCATGATTAACAGGAAAAGCCTTGTTCATTCTGATGTCTCTCTACAAGCCCACACATGCAAAACTGGAAATAATAAGAAAATATATCATAATTGTGCAAGATATTTATACTTGAATACTACTGAATAGACACTAATCATGCTTTTAGCTACTGCATTAACTAAATTAACTCCAGATAGAAGTTCAAACCATGTTATTAAGGATGGAGAGACGAGCGGGAATGAACTGACTGTAGACAGTATTTTAGTAAAGCTGCTTAGACACTGTAAGTGTTTTGCCAATCCCGCCCCATTCCCTCGTTGACATAGAGATGGAATGGTAATGTAAAGGGATATTTAGGTGAATTAACTGGGTACCAGTATACCACAATCAATTCATCACCCCATCAATTAAACATTTAGTAAACAGTAATGCCACAATCAATTAATTACCCCATCAATGAAATGGTTAATAAACAATAACAAACTAAGATGTATTTAGTTAGAATCCAGTATAACAGAGCTGCATGCCAAGCTAAAAGGTGAAAGGTCATAGTACCAGGTCAAAGGTTGCGTCGAGGGGTCGCTTCAGTGATTTGACAGCCGACTGAGTCTTAATTAGCAGGCAGCGAGCACAAGGTGGCAATGGGCCAATGGGGTTCAAGCGCATTAACATAAACCAGCAAGCAGAGGTGCATCATGGACGCAGCAGTGCAGTGTGGGTTGGTGAGAAAAAAACAACAACAAAACAAAAAAACAAAAAAACAACAAATCATTGGAATGCAATATACAACAAATAACATGGCTAGAGGATGTTACTGTAAACACTATAGCCTTGACATCATTAATGGCTGTAGGGTTGTTACTGTAAACACTAGGGCCTTGACATCATTAATGGCTGTAGGGTTGTTACTGTAAACACTAGGGCCTTGGCATCATTAATGGCTGTAGGGTTGTTACTGTAAACACTATGGCCTTGACATCATTAATGGCTGTAGGGTTGTTACTGTAAACACTATGTGCTTGACATCATTAATGGCTGTAAGGTTGTTACTGTAAACACTAGGTCCTTGACATCATTAATGGCTGTACGGTTGTTACTGTAAACACTATGGCCTTGACATCATTCATGGCTGTAGGGTTGTTACTGTAAACACTATGGCCTTGACATCGTTAATGGATATATGGTAGTTACTGTAAACACTATGGGCTTGACATTATTCATGGATTGGGTTGTTACTGTAAACACTATAGCCTTGACATCATTAATGGCTGTAGGGCTGTTATTGTAAACACTATGGGCTTGACATTATTCATGAATATATGGTTGTTACTGTAAACACTATAGCCTTGACATCATTAATGGCTGTAGGGCTGTTACTGTAAACACTATGGGCTTGACATTATTCATGGATATAGGGTTGTTACTGTAAACACTATAGCCTTGACATCATTCATGGCTGTAGGGCTGTTACTGTAAACACTATGGGCTTGACATTATTCATGGATATAGGGTTGTTACTGTAAACACTATAGCCTTGACATCATTCATGGCTGTAGGGCTGTTACTGTAAACACTATGGGCTTGACATCATTAATGTACTGTACTGAGACTCTGGTGGTGGTCGTCGTCGTCGGGTGAGGTTTTGTCTCTCTCTGGCGGGAGGTAAGCTTGGTTTATATGGCTTATATGGTGTAGAGTAAAGCTTAAACTATGTAGTTAGATTGTAGTTAGGTATTGTAGGTAGTTATCGTGGGTTATTGTATGTAATTATTGTAGGTATTGTATTCGGTGAAGCACGAGGCTAGCTAACCCACTACCTGGACAATTAGCGGGTAGCTACTGGTAACTATTAGCAACTGTGGATAGTTGTTTCACGCTTGAGAGTGCCTGTAATTACGCCAGCTAGCTGCCTACAATAATGACATACAATAATGCCTACCATTCAGCTGTTTTTCTAACCTCATTGTCAGTAGCTACTGTGCTCGAAATGTAGCTAGCTTGTTGCTACCTGGATAGCTAACTAAACAATAGCTGGAACGACCTAGTGAACAGACGCGAACTGGCTGAGTCAATTCAGTGGCTAGCTTTGCACTTGGCTAGCTAACAGTAGCTGCTAGGGGTAAGTTAAAACCTACATTTGTGTTTTGTTTTTTACATACTGGTAGCCAGAGTCATTCAAGGGAATTCGGGACATGGGTGACTAGTTAACGTTAGCTTGGCTCTCTCTGTGTGTTCGTGCCGTGGGTGGAGGGTTTTTTCGTTGGCAGAAAGCAATGGCTAGCTAGTATGCTAACTATTCTAGCTAACTAACTGGCTGAATAAGTTGACGACGGACTCTCTCAAGCTGTCGGGACTAACCCACAACGTTAGACACGGACACGTATGATCTGCTTGGCGTGTTGACACACTGGTGGTTTGTTGTGGCCGAGTATTGGTGCTAAACCGTGTTGTTGGAGGCTGGCATGCTAGTTGGCTGTGGCGTCATAGGATTCGGTGCCCTGGACGGTTTTTCACGGAAGAATACTGTACCAAGTTAGCTAGCTGAATAAACTAAGTTAGTCTATTTCTAGAAAACATTGAACTGCTGTAGTTTACATCAATGATAGTTTCTGAGGTGGATGTTGGGAGAGTTATATTTGGGTGTTTCAGTGAAACGTAAGTGAGGGAGGCCCCGCTCTCTCGCTTTCCCAGATGTTTAGTTCATTTCATTCCGATCTCCTTTCCATTATTGTAGCCATTTTCTGTAGCCTGTCAACTATGCCTCTGTCTATCCCTGTTCTCTCCTCTCCGCACAGGCTATACAAACGCCTCACACCGTGTGGCTGCTGCCTCTCTAACCTGGTGGTCCCTGCACGCACGACCCACATGGAGTTCCAGGTCTCCGGCAGCCTCTGGAACTGCCGTTCTGCGGCCAACAAGGCAGAGTTCATCTCAGCCTGTGCTACCCTCCAGTCCCTCGACTTCTTGGCGCTGATGGAAACATGGATTACCACTGAAAACACTGCTACTCCTACTGCTCTCTCCTCGCATACCCCGAGAGCATCTGGTCAGTGGGGTGGTGGCACAGGAATCCTCATCTCTCCCAAGTGGACATTCTCTATTTTTCCCCTGACCCATCTGTCTATCTCCTCATTTGAATTCCATGCTGTCACAGTCACTAGCCCATTCAAGCTTAACATCCTTGTCATTGATCGCCCTCCAGGTTCCCTTGGAGAGTTCATCAATGGGCTTGACGCCTTGATAAGTTCCTTTCCTGAAGATGGCTCACCCCTCACAGTTCTGGGTGACTTTAACCTCCCTACGTCTACCTTTGACTCATTTCTCTCTGCCTCCTTCTTTCCACTCCTCTCCTCTTTTGACCTCACCCTCTCACCGTCCCCCCCTACTCACAAGGCAGGCAATACGCTTGACCTCATCTTTACTAGATGCTGTTCTTCTACTAATCTCACTGCAACTCCCCTCCATGTCTCCGACCACTACTTTGTATCCTTTTCTCTCTCGCTCTCCTCCAACACTACTCACTCTGCCCCTACTCAGATGGTAATGCGCCGTCGCAACCTTCGCTCTCTCTCTCCCGCTACTCTCTCCTCTTCCATCCTATCATCTCTTCCCTCTGCTCATTCCTTCTCCCTCCAATCTCCTGATTCTGCCTCCTCAACCCTCCTCTCCTCCCTTTCTGCATCCTTTGACTCTCTATGTCCCCTATCCTCCCGGCCAGCTCGGTCCTCCGCTCCTGCTCCGTGGCTTGACGACTCATTGCGAGCTCACAGAACAGGGCTCCGGGCAGCTGAGCGGAAATGGAGGAAAACTAGACTCCCTGCGGACCTGGCATCTTTTCACTCCCTCCTCTCTACATTTTCTTCCTCTGTTTCTGCTGCTAAAGCCACTTTCTACCACTCTAAATTCCAAGCATCTGCCTCTAACCCTAGGAAGCTCTTTGCCACCTTCTCCTCCCTGCTGAATCCTCCCCCCTCCCTCTCTGTGGATGACTTCGTCAACCATTTTGAAAAGAAGGTTGACGACATCCGATCCTCGTTTGTTAAGTCAAATGACACTGCTGGTCCTGCTCACACTGCCCTACCCTATGCTTTGACTTCTTTCTCCCCTCTCTCTCCAGATGAAATCTTGCGACTTGTGACAGCCGGCCGCCCAATAACCTGCCCGCTTGACCCTATCCCCTCCTCTCTTCTCCAGACCATCTCTGGTGATCTTCTCCCTTACCTCACCTCGCTCATCAACTCATCCTTGAGTTGTCCCTTCCATCTTCAAGAGAGCGAGAGTTGCACCCCTTCTCAAAAAACCTACACTCGATCCCTCTGATGTCAACAACTACAGACCTTCTTTCTTTTCTCTCCAAAACTCTTGAGCGTGCCGTCTTTAGCCAACTCTCTTGCTATCTCTCTCAGAATGACCTTCTTGCACCAAACCAGTCAGGTTTCAAGACTGGTCATTCAACTGAGACTGCTCTTCTCTGTATCACGGAGGCTCTCCGCACTGCTAAAGCTAACTCTCTCTCCTATGATCTTGTCCTTCTAGACCTGTCTGCTGCCTTTGATACTGTGAACCATCAGATCCTCCTCTCCACCCTCTCCGAGCTGGGCATCTCCGGCGTGGCTCACTCTTGGATTGCGTCCTACCTGACCGGTCGCTCCGACCAAGTGGCGTGGCGAGAATCTGTCTCCGCACCACGTGCTCTCACCACTGGTGTCCCCCAGGGCTCAGTTCTAGGCCCTCTCCTATTCTCGCTATACACCAAGTCACTTGGCTCTGTCATATCCTCACATGGCCTCTCCTATCATTGCTACGCAGACGACACACAACTAATCTTCTCCTTTCCCACTTCTGATAACCAGGTGGCGAATCGCATCTCTGCATGTCTGGCAGACATATCAGTGTCGATGACGGATCACCACCTCAAGCTGAACCTCGGCAAGACTATGCTGCTCTTCCTCCCGGGGAAGGGCTGCCCGTTCCATGATCTCGCCATCACGGTTGACAACTCCATTGTGTCCTCCTCCCAGAGTGCAAAGAGCCTTGGCGTGACCCTGGACAACACCCTGTCGTTCTCCGCTAACATAAAGGCGGTGACCCGATCCTGTAGGTTCATGCTGTACAATATTCGGAGAGTACGACCCTGCCTTACACAGGATGGGGCACAGGTCCTAATCCAGGCACTTGTCATCTCCCGTCTGGATTACTGCAACTCGCTGTTTGCTGGGCTCCCTGCCTGTGCATACAACTCATCCAGAATGCCGCAGCCCGTCTGGTGTTCAACCTTCCCAAGTTCTCTCACGTCACCCAGCTCCTCCGCACACTCCACTGGCTTCCAGTTGAAGCTCCCATCTGCTACAAGACCATGGTGCTTGCCTACGGAGCTGTGAGGGGAACGGCACCTCCGTACCTTCAGGCTCTCATCAGTCCCTACACCCAAACGAGGGCATTGCGTTCTTCCACCTCTGGCCTGCTGGCCCCCCTACCTCTGCGGAAGCACAGTTCCCGCTCAGCCCAGTCAAAACTGTTCGCTGCTCTGGCAGCCAAATGGTGGAACAAGCTCCCTCACGACGCCAGGACAGCGGAGTCACTCACCACCTTCCGGAGACACTTGAAACCCCACCTCTTTAAGGAATACCTGGGATAGTATAAAGTAATCCTTCTACCCCCCCTTACCCCACCCCAAAGAAAGAAAAAAAAAACATATTGTAAAGTGGTTATCCCACTGGCTTTAAGGTGAATGCACCAATTTGTAAGTCGCTCTGGATAAGAGCCTCTGCTAAATGACATAAATGTAAAATGTAAATGTAATGTAGGGTTGTTACTGTAAACACTATGTGCTTGACATCATTAATGGCTGTAGGGTTGTTACTGTAAACACTATGTCCTTGACATCATTTATGGATATATGGTTGTTACTGTAAACACTATGTGCTTGACATTATTAATGGCTGTAGGTTTGTTACTGTAAACACTATGTCCTTGACATCATTAATGGCTGTGGGGTTGTTACTGTAAACACTATGGGCTTGACATCATTAATGGCTGTAGGGTTGTTACTGTAAACACTATGGCCTTGACATCATTAATGGCTGTAGGGTTGTTACTGTAAACACTATGTCCTTGACATCATTTATGGATATATGGTTGTTACTGTAAACACTATGTCCTTGACATCATTAATGGATATATGGTTGTTACTGTAAACACTATGTGCTTGACATAATTTACCGACACACAGGATTGTTGCTTTGCTTGCTATTCC